>NW_027183529.1:152046-253229 GCF_041296385.1 Aphelocoma coerulescens
CAATTAGCAGCTGATTAAGGTTAATTATCAGCGAATTAGCTGTTAATTAAGGTCAATCGCCTGTTAATTAATGTCAATTCGCAGGTAATTTGTTTATGAGGGGCAATTAGCACTTAATTACGAGTTAATTAGCGTCAATTCGCAGGCTAATAGCAATTATTTGGGTTAATTAGGGGCTTAATTACCATCCAACAACACCCGATTTGAGCGTGACTCGCCGTTAATTAGCCCTAATTAACCACTAATTAGCACAACCCCCTGACAATTAGCGCCAATTAGCGGCTAACCCGCACCTCTCAGTGCCAATTAGCTGCTAATTATTGCTTAATTACCATCCAACAACACCCGATTTGAGAGTGACTCGCCGTTAATTAGCCCTAATTAGCCGCTAATTACCATCAACTACCAGACAATTAGCGCCAATTAGCGGCTGACCCCCATTCTCAAGGGTCAATTAACCGCTAATTACCCCTTAATTACCATCCAACAACACCCAATTTCAGCATGACTCGCCATTAACTCGCCCTAATTACCGCTAATTAGTGGCTAATTAGCGCCAACCCCTTCACAATTAGCCCCAATTACCGCCCCACCCCCCTCCCCCAGCGCCAATTAACCGCTAATTACCCCTTAATTACCATCCAACAACACCCAATTTGAGCGTGACATGCCGTTAATTAGACCTAATTACCGCTAATTAGTGTCTAATTAGCGCCAACCCCTTGACAATTAGTGCCAATTACCGCCTAACCCCCCTCCTCCAGCGCCAATTAACCGCTAATTACCCCTTAATTACCATCCAACAACACCCGATTTGAGGGTGACTCGCCGTTAATTAGGCCTGATTACCTGCTAATTACCCACTAATTAGCATCAATCCCCTGACAATTAATGCCAATTAGTGGTTAATCCGCACCTTTCAGTGCCAATTAACCGCTAATTACCCCTTAATCACCATCCAACAACACCCAATTTCAGCATGACTTGCCATTAACTCGCCCTAATTAACTGCTAATTACCCGCTAATTAACATACACCCCCAGACAATTCGCCCCAATTACCGGCTCACCCCCCTCCCCCAGCGCCAATTAACCGCTAATTACCCCTTAATCACCATCCAACAACACCCGATTTCAGCATGGCTCGCTGTTAATTAGGCCTAATTAACCGCTAATTACCCACTAATTAGCATAAATCCCCTGACAATTAGCGCCAATTAGTGGTTAATCCGCACCTTTCAGTGTCAATTAACCGCTAATTACCCCTTAATTACCATCCAACAACACCCAATTTCAGCATGACTCGCCATTAACTCGCCCTAATTAACCGCTAATTACCCGCTAATTAACATACACCCCCAGACAATTAGTGCCAATTACCGCCTCACCCCCCTCCCCCAGCGCCAATTAACCGCTAATTACCCCTTAATTACCATCCAACAACACGCGATTTCAGGGTGACTTGCCGTTAATTAGGCCTAATTACCGCTAATTAGTGGCTAATTAGCGCCAACCCCTTGACAATTAGCCCCAATTACCGCCTCACCCCCCTCCCCCAGCGCCAATTAACCGCTAATTACCGCCTCATTAGCACGAACCCCCCCGGGACCGGCGCCTGACCGGCCCTTAATGACCCCTAACGAGCCGCTAATTAGCGCTAATTACCCGGAAGCGGAGGTGCCCCACGGGCTCGTGGCAAACGACGGCGACGCCGTCCCGGGTGCGGCGAACGTCGAGCTCCAGGAGCCCAACCCCCACCCGGACCGCGCTGGGGGCGGGGCTTAGTGAGGGGGGCGGGGCTTAAATAGGCGGGGCTTAAGGGGGAGGGGGTAACTGGGCGGGGCTTAAGGGGGAGGGGGGTAAAGGGGGAGGGGGTTAAATAGGCGGGGCTTAAGGGGGAGGGGGTTAAGGGGGTGGGGATTAAATAGGCGGGGCTTAAAGGGGGAGGGGCTTAAAGGGGGAGGGGATTAAGGGGGAGGGGGTTAAATAGGCGGGGCTTAAGGGGGAGGGGCTTAAGGGGGAGGGGGTTAAATAGGCGGGGCTTAAGGGGGAGGGGATTAAAGGGTGAGGCTTAAGAGGGTGGGGATTAAAAATGCAGCTTAAAGAGGCGGGGCTTAAAGGGGCGGGGATTAAATGGGCGGGGCTTAAGGGGGAGGGGATTAAAAGGGAGGGGATTAAAGGGGGAGGGGATTAAAGGGGGAGGGGATTAAAGAGGCGGGGCTCAAAGGGGAGGGGATTAAGGGGGAGGGGCTTAAAGGGGAGGGGCTTAAAGAGGGAGGGGATTAAAGGGGAGGGGATTAAGGGGGAGGGGGTTAAATAGGCGGGGCTTAAGGGGGTGAGGCTTAAATGGGCGGGGATTAAATGGGCGGGGCTTAAGGGGGAGGGGATTAAAATGGGGCTTAAAGGGGGAGAGGATTAAAGGGGAGGGGATTAAGGGGGAGGGGATTAAGGGGGGGGCTAAAATGGGCGGGGCTTAAATGGGGTGTGGCTTAAAGGGGTGGGGATTAAACGGGTGGGGCTTAAAGGGGGAGGGGATTAAAGGGGAGGGGCTTAAAAAGGCGAGGCTTAAATGGGCGGGGATTAAAGGGGAGGGGCTTAAAGGGGAGGAAATTAAAGGGGAGGGGCTTAAAGGGGGCAGGGATTAAAGGGCTGGGGCTTAAGGGGGTGGGGATTAAAAATGGGGCTTAAAGGGGTGGGGCTTAAAGGGGAGGGGATTAAAGGGGGAGGGGCTTAAGGGGGACGGGCTTAAAAGGGCAGGGATTAAAGGGGAGGGGATCGAAGGGGGTGGGGCTTAAAAAGGCCGGGATTGAAGGGGCGGGGCTTGAAGGGGCGGGGTTTAAGGGGGTGTGGCTTAAAAATGGGGCTTAGAGGGGCAGGGCTTAAAGGGGAGGGGCTTAAAGGGGAAGGGGATTAAAGGGGCGTGGCCAGTGGGGAGGGGGCGTGGCCAGTGGGGAAGGGGGCGTGGTCAAAGGGGGAGGGGGCGTGGCCAGTGGGGGGTGGCCAGTGGGGGGAGGGGGCGTGGTCAATGGGGGTGTGGCCAGTGGGGGGCGTGGCCAATGGGGAAGGGGCGTGGCCAGTGGGGCAGGGGGCGCGGCCAGTGGGGGAGGGGGGTGGCCAGTGGGGGAGGGGGGTGGCCAGTGGGGGAGGGGGCGTGGCCAGTGGGGGGATGGGGCGTGGCCAGTGGGGGGATGGGGCGTGGCCAGTGGGGGAGGGGGCGTGGCCAGTGGGGGAGGGGCGTGGCCAGTGGGGGAGGGGCTAATGGGGAAGGGGCGTGGCCAGTGGGGGAGGGGTGTGGCCAGTGGGGGAGGGGGCGTGGCCAGTGGGGGAGGGGCGTGGCCTCACTGCTCAAAGGCCTCCAGGGTGTTCTCGATTCGCTCCCCCGCGCCTGCCGGGCGGGTAATTAATTAATTAGGGGGTTAATTGAGGGGTTCATTAGGGCCGGGATGGGGTTAATTAGGGGGGGGTGGGGGTTAATTGGGGGGGGTTGGGGTTAATTAAGGGGTTCATTAGGGGAGTTGGGGGTTAATTAAGGGGTTCATTAGGCCTCGGTGGGGTTAATTAAGGGGGTCGGGGTTAATTAAGGGGTTCATTAGGGGAGTTGGGGGTTAATTAAAGGGTTCATTAGGGGAGTCGGGGGTTAATTAAGGGGTTCATTAGGCCTCGGTGGGGTTAATTAAGGGGGTTGGGGTTAATTAAAGGGTTCATTAAGGGGGTGTGTTTGGGGTTAATTGGGGGGGTGGGGTTAATTAGACCGGTTTGGAGTTAATTAGAGGGAGTTTGGGGTTAATTAGAGGGGTTTGGAGTTAATTAGAGGGGGTTTGGAGTTAATTAGAGGGGTTTGGAGTTAATTAGAGCAGGTTTGGGGTTAATTAGAGGGGTTTGGAGTTAATTAGAGCAGGTTTGGGGTTAATTAGAGGGGGTTTGGAGTTAATTAGAGGGGTTTGGGGTTAATTAGAGGGGTTTGGAGTTAATTAGAGCAGGTTTGGGGTTAATTAGGGGGGTTTGGAGTTAATTAGAGGGGTTTGGAGTTAATTAGAGCAGGTTTGGGGTTAATTAGGGGGGTTGGAGTTAATTAAGTGGCTAATTAGGGGCGTTTGGGGTTAAATGGGGGGTTTGCAGTTAATCAAGGGGCTAATTAGGGGTTTGGGGGTTAATTAGAGGGGGTGTGGGGTTAATTAGGGGGTTGGGAGTCAATCAAGCAGCTAATTAAGGGTGTTGGGGGTTAATCAGGGGGTTTGGGTTAATTAGAGGGATTTTGGGTTAATTGGGGGGCTTTGGAGCCAATCAAGGGGTTAATTAGGGGCGATGGCAGTTAATCAAGCGGCTAATTAGGGTTTGAGGGTTAATTAGGGGGTTAAGTGACCTTCCCCTCCCCCTCCCATTGCACCTCAAACTGGGAGCACTGGGAGCCCAAACTGGGAGCCCAAACTGGGAGCCCAAACTGGGAGCCCAAACTGGGAGCCCAAACTGGTCCAAACTGGGAGCTCTGGGAGCCCAAACTGGGAGCCCAAACTGGGAGCGCTGGGAGCCCAAACTGGGAGCTCTGGCAGCCCAAACTGGGAGCACTGGGAGCCCAAACTGGGAGCCCAAACTGGGAGCTCTGGCAGCCCAAACTGGGAGCTCTGGCAGCCCAAACTGGGAGCACTGGGAGCCCAAACTGGGAGCACAAACTGGGAGCTCTGGGAGCCCAAACTGGGAGCACTGCCAGCCCAAACTGGGAGCCCAAACTGGGAGCTCTGGGAGCCCAAACTGGGAGCTCAAACTGGGAGCACTGGGAGCCCAAACTGGGAGCTCTGGGAGCCCAAACTGGGAGCCCAAACTGGGAGCACTGGCAGCCCAAACTGGGAGCCCAAACTGGGAGCACTGGGAGCTCAAACTGGGAGCCCAAACTGGTCCAAACTGGGAACACTGGGCGCCCAAACTGGTCCAAACTGGGAGCCCAAACTGGGAGCCCAAACTGGGAGCCCAAACTGGCAGCCCAAACTGGGAGCTCTGGGAGTCCAAACTGGGAGCCCAAACTGGGAGCACTGCCAGCCCAAACTGGGAGCACTGGGAGCCCAAACTGGGACCCCAAACTGGGACCCCAAACTGGTCGAAACTGGGAGCACTGGCAGCCCAAACTGGTCCAAACTGGGAACCCAAACTGGGAGCTCTGGGAACCCAAACTGGGAGCCCAAACTGGGAGCTCTGGCAGCCCAAACTGGGAGCTCTGGCAGCCCAAACTGGGAGCACTGGGAGCCCAAACTGGGAGCCCAAACTGGGAGCTCTGGGAGCCCAAACTGGGAGCACTGCCAGCCCAAACTGGGAGCCCAAACTGGGAGCCCAAACTGGGAGCACTGGGAGCCCAAACTGGGAACACTGGGAGCCCAAACTGGGAGCACTGCCACCCCAAACTGGGAACACTGGGACCCCAAACTGACCTTCCCCCCCCCCCCTCCCCTCCCCTCCACTCCCCTCCCCCCTCCCCCCCCCCCCACCATCCGGGTCCCTCCCCCCTCCCCCCCCCGCCCCTCCCCCTCTCACCGCCCCTGTGCGCCACCGCCCGCGCCTCGAAGCCCAAGCGCGGCCCCTCAGGGCCCCTCCGAGCCCTCCGGGCCCAGCGCAGCGCGGCCACCAAGAGCCCCCCCAGGGCCACCGCGAGCAGCAGCGCCTCCATGGCCTCCCCCTCCCCCCGGGGGCCTTCGCTGACCGGTTCTGGGACCGGTTCTGGGACCGGTTTTGGGACTGGTTTTAACTGGGCGGGGCCGGGGCGCACCTGTGGGAGAGCAAAGGTGAGGGCGGGGCCTCGGTACCCACAATGCATTGCGGGGTTAATGGAGGAGGTGGTGGTTCCGCCTCGGTACCCACAATGCATTGCGGATAAGGGGGGCCCAAACTGGGAGCACTGGGAGCCCAAACTGGGAGCACTGGGAGCCCAAACTGGGAGCCCAAACTGGGAGCTCTGGGAGCCCAAACTGGGAGCCCAAACTGGGAGCACTGGGAGCCCAAACTGGGAGCACTGGGAGCCCAAACTGGGAGCTCTGTGAGCCCAAACTGGCAGCCCAAACTGGGAGCTCTGGGAGCCCAAACTGGGAGTACTGGGAGCCCAAACTGGGAGCTCTGGGAGCCCAACCTGGGAGCACTGGGAGCCCAAACTGGGAGCTCTGGGAGCCCAAACTGGGAGCACTGGGAGCCCAAACTGGGAGAACTGGGAGGGCCTGGGGTTCGTGGTGGGAGCACTGGAGGCCATACTGGGAATACTGGGAGCACTGGTAGTGCAAACTGGGAGCACTGGGATCAGCAAGAACCCAAACTGGGATCCAGACTGGGAATACTGGGAGCACTGGGGAGCCCAAACTGGGAGCACTGGGAGCACTGGGAGTTCATACTGGGACCACTGGGAGGATTGGTGGACCCATACTGGGAATACTGGGAGCACTGCGAGCCCAAACTGGGAGCCCAAACTGGGAGCACTGCGAGCCCAAACTGGGAGCACTGGAGGCCATACTGGGAGCACTGGGATCACCAAGAACCCAAACTGGGATCCCCACTGGGAGCACTGGGAGGGCCTGGGGTCGGTGCTGGGAGCACTGGGAGCCCAAACTGGTCCAAACTGGGAGCACTGGGAGCCCAAACTGGGAGCACTGGGAGCCCAAACTGGGAGCCCAAACTGGGAGCTCTGGGAGCCCAAACTGGTCCAAACTGGGAGCTCTGGGAGCCCAAACTGGTCCAAACTGGGAGCACTGGGAGCCCAAACTGGGAGCCCAAACTGGGAGCCCAAACTGGGAGCACTGGGAGACCAAACTGGGAGCCCAAACTGGGAGCTCTGGGAGCCCAAACTGGGAGCACTGGGAGCCCAAACTGGGAGCACTGGGAGCCCAAACTGGGAGCTCTGGGAGCCCAAACTGGGAGCCCAAACTGGGAGCACTGGGAACCCAAACTGGCAGTACTGGGAGGGCCTGGGGTTCGTGCTGGGAGTACTGGGAGCCATACTGGGGATACTGGGAGCCCTAAGATATCATACTGGGGATACTGGGAGGCCTTGGAGCCCAAACTGGGAACTCTGGGAGCCCAAACTGGTTAAACTGGGAGCTCTGGACGCCATACAGGGAATACTGGGAGCACTGGTAGGCCCAAACTGGGAGCACTGGGAGCACTGGGAGTTCATACTGGGAGCACTGGGAGGATGGGTGGACCCATACTGGAAATACTGGGAGCACTGCGAGCCCAAACTGGGAGCACTGGAGGCCATACTGGGAGCACTGGGATCACCAAGAACCCAAACTGGGATCCACACTGGGAGCACTGGGAGGGCCTGGGGTCGGGGCTGGGAGCACTGGAACCCATACTGGGAGTACTGGGAGTTCATACTGGGATTACTGGAAGCCCAAACTGGGAGCACTGGGAGCCCAAACTGGGAGCCCAAACTGGGAGCTCTGGGATCACCAAGAACCCGAACTGGGATCCATACTGGGGGCACTTGGAGCACTGGAGGCCATACTGGGAATACTGGGAGCACTGGGGAGCCCAAACTGGGAGCACTGGGAGCACTGGGAGTTCATACTGGGAGCACTGGGAGGATGGGTGGACCCATACTGGGAATATTGGGAGGCCTGGAACCCAAACTGGGAGTACTGGGAGCCCAAACTGGGAGCACTGGGAGCCCAAACTGGGAGCACTGGGAGCCCAAACTGGGAGCCCAAACTGGTCCAAACTGGGAGCCCAAACTGGGAGCCCAAACTGGGAGCTCTGGGAGCCCAAACTGGGAGCACTGGGAGCCCAAACTGGGAGCTCTGGGAGCCCAAACTGGGAGCCCAAACTGGGAGCTCTGGGAGCCCAAACTGGGAGCCCAAACTGGGAGCTCTGGGAGCCCAAACTGGGAGCACTGGCAGCCCAAACTGGGAGCACTGGGAGCCCAAACTGGGAGCCCAAACTGGGAGCACTGGGAGCTCAAACTGGGAGCACTGGCAGCCCAAACTGGGAGCACTGGCAGCCCCTCCCCCTCCCCACTTCACCCCGCCCACCACCAAATTATGCAAATTTATGCAAACACCCCCACCCAACCCCCACCTCCGTACGCAAACAAGACTCGCTCATCCCAACCATGCAAATTTATGCAAATGAGCCTTCCCCCCACTCCCCCACCCCATGCCCCCAAGGGGGGGCGTGGCCTCACGAAGCCCCGACCAATCGGAGCACGGCCCGCCCCGATTTATGCAAATCCATGCAAATGAAGGCGGCGGGAGCTCGGCCGACATGCAAATTTATGCAAATGAGCCGCGCTCCTCCTCCCACTGCTCCGGCGTCAGCGTTCGCTGCTCCAGGGCGTGGATCCGGCCCAGCTCCTCCCCCAGCGCCTCGTTAACGAGCCTGGCGGTTAATTAGGGACTCGTTAACCCTCCGGACGGTAATTAGGGGTTTAATTAAGGGGTTAATGGCGGTTAATTGTGGTGGGAGGGCTTAATTAGAGATGTTAGGGGTTAATTAGGGGTGAGAGGGATTCGTTAGGGGTGGAAGGGGTTAATTAGCGGGTGAATTATGCGGCGGGTGGGTTAATTAGTGCCGTTAAGGGTTAATTAGGGGGCTAATTACAGCTTAATTACGATTTAACTATCTTTTAAGGAATAATTAGGCGTGCTTTTTGTTAATTAGGGGTTGATGATGGGTTAATTACCCCTCAGCACACTTAATTAGGCACAGCTCATCTTAATTAGGGCTTAATGAACCATTAATTACCCCCTTGAAAGGCTTAATTAGCAGCGTTACTCCTCAGCCGCCGCGTAATTAAGGGTTAATCAGCGCTAATTAACCTCCAGAGAGCCTAATTAGGTTCATTCAGGAATTAATGAAGCCATTAATTATGCATGCAAACTTAATTAGGCTCTGCCCCTTTAAACCCCACCCACTCCCCATTTAAGCCCCGCCCATTCCTCCCTTTAAGCCCCGCCCATTCCTGTTTAAACCCCGCCCATCACCCTTAAGCCCCGCCCACCTCTTTAAGCCCCGCCCATTCCTTTAAGCCTGGCTTAACCCTTTTAAACCCCACCCATCCCTCCCTTTAAGCCCCTCCCATCCCCCTTAAGCCCCACCCATTCCTTGCCTTAAGCCCCGCCCATTTCCCCTTTAAGCCTCGCCTATTTCCCCTTTAAGCCCCACCCATTTCCCCTTTAAGCCCCGCCCATTCCCCATTTAAACCCCGCCCATTCCCCATTTAAACCCCACCCATTTCCCCTTTAAGCCCCGCCCATCCCCCATTTAAGCCCCACCCACTCCTTCCTTTAAGCCCCACCCACTCATCTTTAAACCCCGCCCATCCCCGTTTAAGCCCCGCCCATTCCTCCCTTTAGGCCCTCCCATTTCCCATGAAGCCTTGGGCATACCCGGTTTAAACCCCGCCCATCCCCTTTAAGCCCCGCCCATTCCTCATTTAAGCGCAGCCCCTTCCCTTTAAACCCCGCCCATCCCTCGCCTTAATCCCCGCCTACCCCGTCTAAGCCCCGCCCATTCCCCTTTAAGCCCCGCCCACTCCCCATTTAAACCCCGCCAATTCTTCCTTTAAGCCCCGCCCATTCCTCCCCTTAAGCCCCGCCTACCCCATGTCTAAACCCCTCCCCACCCCCTTAAGCCCCTCCCATTTCACTCATTAAGCCCCGCCCACTCTCCCTTTAAACCCCGCCTACTTTCCCCTTTTAAGCCCAGCCCAGTTCCCATTAAGCCCCGCCCATTCCCTGTTTAAACCCCGCCCATCCCCTTTAAGCCCCTCCCATTCCACTTTAAGCCCCGCCCACTCCCCTTTAAGTTCCTCCCATCCCCATTTAAGCTCCACCTCCCCATTTAAGCCCCGCCCATTATCCCTTAAGCCCCTCCCATCCCCTTAAGCCCCTCCCATTCCTCCCTTAAGCCCCGCCCACTCCCACTTTTAAACTCCGCCCATTCTCCCTTTAAGCCCCGCCTACTTCCCCATTTTAAGCCCCACCCCTTCCCCTTTAAACCCCTCCCATTCCCCTTTAAGCCCCGCCCACTCCCCATTTAAACCCCACAATTCTTCCTTTAAGCCCCGCCCATTCCTCCGCTTAAGCCCCGCCTATCCCATGTCTAAACCCCTCCCCACCCCCTTAAGCCCCTCCCATTTCACTCATTAAGCCCCGCCCATTCTCCCTTTAAACCCCGCCCACTTTCCCATTTTAAGCCTGGCCCAGTTCCCATTAAACCCCGCCCATTCCGTTTAAACCCCGCCCATCCCCTTTAAGCCCCGCCCATTCCCCTTTAAGCCGCGCCCACTCCCCATTTAAACCCCGCCAATTCTTCCTTTAAACCCCGCCCATTCCTCCCCTTAAGCCCCGCCTATCCCATGTCTAAACCCCTCCACACCCCCTTAAGCCCCTCCCATTTCACTCATTAAGCCCCGCCCATTCTTCCTTTAAACCCCGCCCACTTTCCCATTTTAAGCCCGGCCCAGTTCCCATTAAGCCCCGCCCATTCCCTGTTTAAACCCCGCCCATCCCCTTTAAGCCCCTCCCATTCCACTTTAGGCCCCGCCCACTCCCCTTTAAGTTCCTCCCATCCCCATTTAAGCTCCACTTCTCCCATTTAAGCCCCGCCCATTATCCCTTAAGCCCCTCCCATCCCCTTTAAGCCCCTCCCATTCCTCCCTTAAGCCCCGCCCATTCCCACTTTTAAACTCCGCCCATTCTCCCTTTAAACCCCACCTACTTCCCCATTTAAAGCCCCGCCCACTCCCCTTTAAGCCCCGCCCATTCCTCCCCTTAAGCCCCGCCCTCTCCCCATTTAAACCCCACAATTCTTCCTTTAAGCCCCGCCCATTCCTCCCCTTAAGCCCCGCCTACCCCATGTTTAAACCCCTCCCCACCCCCTTAAGCCCCTCCCATCTCATTAAGCCCCGCCCATTCCCCCTCAAACCCCTCCCATTCCCCCTTTAAACCCCGCCCAGTCCCCCTTAAACCCCGCCCATTCCCCCTTTAAGCCCCGCCCATTCCTCCCCTTAAGCCCCTTCCCATTACTCTGTTTAAGCCCCGCCCCTTCCCCTTTAAGCCCCGCCCACTCCCCCTTTAGGCCCCACCTGTCCCCCTTTAAGCCCGGCCCACTCCCTCTTTATGCCCCACTCATTCCTCCCCTTAAGCCCCGCCCATTTCCTGCTTAAACCCCGCCCACTCCCCTTTAAGCCCTTCCTATTCCTCCCTTTTAAGCCCCGCCCACCCATTTAAACCCCGCCCATTCCCCATTAAGCCCCGCCCATCCCCTTTAACCCCTCCCACTCCCCCTTTAAGCCCCGCCCACCCCTTTAAACCCAGCTCATTCCCCATTAAGCCCCGCCTACATCTTTAAACCCAGCTCATTCCCCATTAAGCCCCGCCTACATCTTTAAACCCCTCCCGCTCGCCCTTTAAGCCCCGCCCACCCCCTTTAAACCCCACCCACCCCCTTTAAACCCCGCCCATCCCCATTAAGCCCCGCCCATCCTCTTTAACCCCTCCCACTCCCCCTTTAAGCCCCGCCCACCCCTTTAAACCCAGCTCATTCCCCATTAAGCCCCGCCTACATCTTTAAACCCCTCCCGCTCGCCCTTTAAGCCCCGCCCACCCCCTTTAAACCCCGCCCATCCCCATTTAAGCCACGCCCACCCCCTTTAAACCCCTCCCACTCCCCATTTAAGCCCCACCCACCCCATTTAAGCCCCGCCCATCCCCGCCCCTCCCCCACCGGTGCCTCTGGAGCGTTTTGAGGCCCCGGAAAATTCCGGAAACGACGAAAATCCGGAAACTTCCCCGGCACAGCTGGGGGCACTCGCGCACCTCCTGCAATTAACGGCAATTAGCGGCAATTAGCGGCAATTAGCGACCGGTAATTAGCGGCTGCCGCTCGTTAGGGCGCCCTCGGTTGGTAATTAGCGGCCGTGAGGAGTTAATTAGGGCTTGTTAGTTTCTAATTAAAGGGTTTTGGCGGTAATTAGGAGGTGTTGGGTGCTAATTACCTCCGGTTACTCACTAATTAACATCTCTTAGTCACTAATTAACACCTCTTGGCACTAATTAACGGCTCTTAGTTACTAACTAACACAGCTTAGTCACTAATTAACACCCTTTAACCATTAACTCCTCCTTGTCATTAATTAGCGCCCATTAGCCAAAAATTAACCCTTCTTAGCCCCTAATTGACACCCCTCAGTCACTAATTAACAGCGATTAGCCACTAATTAACACCCCTTTGTCGTTAACTAGCCCTGATTAGCCATTAATTAACATCCTTTAACCACTAATTAACACCCCTCAGTCACTAATTAACAGCTCTTAGTCACTAACTAGCACCCCTCAACCACTAATTAACACCCATTAACCACTAATTAATGCGTTGCTGTTACTAATGGACACCTCTTAGCCACTAATTAACACCCGAAAGTCACTAATTAACACCTCCTTGTCACTAATTAGCCGCCAGTAACCATTAATTAACACCCCTTAACCACTAATTAACACCCCTTTGTCACTAATTAACACCCCTTAGCCACTAATTTGCACTCATTAGCCAGTAATTAACACTCATTAGCCATTAATTAGCCCCGTTAACCACTAATTCGCCCCTGTCAGAGCTAGTTCACCATTAACCCCTCCCCTCTCTTCTCATTAACCCCTCCTCGCACTAATTACGCCCCTAATTAACTCTCCCATGTCCTAATTAACCCCTCCCCGCGCCTCTCCCGGCCCATTACCGCCCCCCAGCCGCTCATTAAGCCCCCACCCGGCTGAAATTAACGCCCTCCCGATGCTAACGAACCGCCGGGCGGCGCTAATTAGCGGTTAATTAATTAATTACCACGTGCTGGGCCTGGAGCCGCTCCTGGAGCCGCTCCCGCAGCTCCTCCGTGCTCGGCGGGTCCATTTCCGCTTCCGCCTTTCGTCACTTCCGCTTCGCCACGCATTGTGGGTACCGAGGCGGAAGTTAATGCAGGGGATTGTGGGTAACGAGGCGGAAACGCCGCCATTTTACCCAAGGGGAAGTGCCGCCATTGTGAGAGGGGAAATTTCTCCTCCTCTTCATCCTCTTCCTCCCCCTCCTCCTCTTCCTCCTCCTCCTCTTCCTCCTCCTCATCATCTCGCACCGCGCTGCGGATACCGAGGGAAAACTTCCCCTCTTCTACCGAGGCAAGCGCGCCGCCATTTTACCGGAAATCTCGCTCTTTCCGCAATGCATTCTGGGTACCGAGGCGAAACTCCCCTTCGTTACCGAGGCAACAGCGCCGGCATTTTACCGGGAAAAAACAAAAAACAAAAAACAACAACAACAAAAAAACAAACAAAGAAACAAACAAAAAAAAAACAAACAAAAAAAACCCCCTCTCTTTGCAATGCATTCCGGGTACCGAGGCGGAAATTCTCCTCTTTACCGAGGCAACGGTGCCGCCATCTTACCGGAAATTTTGTCTCCGCAGTGCATTCTGGGTACCGAGGCGAAAATCGTCCTCCTTACCGCGGCAACAGCGCCGCCATTTTACCGGAAGTTTTCTTCTCGCACTGCATTCTGGGTACCGAGGCAGAAATCGCCCACTTTACCGAGGCAACACCGCCGCCATTTAACCGGAAGTCCTCCTCCCCCCCCTCGCACTGCATTCTGGGTACCGAGGCGGAACTGCCTTTCTTTTACCGAGGCAGCACCGCCGCCATTTAACCGGAAGTCCTCTCCTCGCACTGCATTCTGGGTACCGAGGCGGAACTGCCCTTCTTTTACCGAGGCATCGCTGCCGCCATTTAACCGGAAGTCCCCCCCTCACCGCGGTGCATTGTGGGCCGGCGATGGCCGCCATGCGCGCCGTGTATTTGCTGCGCTCCGCCGCCCCCCGGGGCCGGGCCCGGGGCCGGATCTACGTGGGATTCACGGTGGATCCGCGGCGGCGGCTCCGGCAGCACAACGGGGGCCGCAGGAAGGGCGGGGCCCGCAGGACCAGCGGCAGAGGGCCCTGGTGGGGGAGCGGGAGGGACCGGGGAGGGACCGGGGAGGGAACCGGGGAGGGACCGGGGGGGTTGGGGGGTTGTAAAATGGCGCTGGAGGGGCAGGGAAGGGTTAAAGGGGGGGTTTGGGTTGGGGAATGGTTGGTACTGGGTGGACTGGGAGTCGAAATGGGAGGACTGGGAGTAGTGGGAGGCCAAACTGGGAGCTCTGGGGGACAAACTGGGAGCACTGGGGGTTAAACTGGGAGCACTGGGAGCCCAAACTGGGAGCCCAAACTGGGAGCCCAAACTGGGAGCACTGGGAGCCCAAACTGGGAGCACTGGGGACCAAACTGGGAGCACTGGGGGACAAACTGGGAGCCCAAACTGGGAGCACTGGGAGTACTGGGGACCAAACTGGGAGCTCTGGGAGCCGAACTGGGAGCACTAGGTGTTAAACTGGGAGCACTGAGTGCCCAAACTGGGAGCACTGGGGTGACCGAGAGCCCAGTTTGGGAGCATTGGAGTCCAAACTGGGAGCACTGGGGCTAAACTGGGAGCACTGGGAGCCCAAACTGGAAGCCCAAACTGGTCCAAACTGGGAGCCCAAACTGGGAGCACTGGCAGCCCAAACTGGGGGCCCAAACTGGGAGCACTCAGAGTCTGTGGGAGCCGAACTGGGAGCATTGGGGCTGAACTGGGAGCACTGTGGTGGCTGGGAGCCCAAACTGGGAGCATTGGAGCCAAACTGGGAGCACTGAGGGTCACACTGGAAGCACTGGGAGCACGGGGAACCCGAACTGGGAGCACTGGGAGTCCTTGGGAGCCGAATTGGGAGCATTGGGGTCACACTGGGATCAAACTGGAAGCACTGGGAGCCCAAACTGGGAGCACTGGGAGCCCAAACTGGGAGCCCAAATTGGGAGCACTGGGAACCCAAAGTGGAAGCCCAAACTGGGAGCACTGGGAGCCCAAACTGGGAGCACTGGGAGCCAAACTGGGAGCCCAAACTGGGAGCTCTGGGAGCCCAAACTGGGAGCCCAAACTGGGAGCACTGGGAGCCCAAACTGGGAGCACTGGGAGCCCAAACTGGGAGCCCAAACTGGGAGCTCTGGGAGCCCAAACTGGGAGCACTGGGAAGCCAAACTGGGAGCCCAAACTGGGAGCCCATACTGGTCCATACTGGTCCAAACTGGGAGCCCATACTGGTCCATACTGGTCCATACTGGGAGCCCAATCGCGGCCGCTTTGACCCCAAAAGGGAAATGGAATTGTTCGTGCACGGCTTCCCCTCCGACGTCGCCGCCCTGCGGGTGAGCCCCGCCTAAGCCCCGCCCACCTCACTAAACCCCGCCTAAGCCCCGCCCACCTCACTAAACCCCGCCTAAGCCCCGCCCACCTCACTAAACCACGCCGAAGCCCCACCCACCTCACTAAACCCCGTCTAAGCCCCGCGCACCTCACTAAACCCCGCCTAAGCCCCGCCCACCTCACTAAACCCTGCCTAAGCCCCGCCCACCTCATTAAACCCCGCCCTGACCTCCCCACTGAAGCCTCGCCCCTTCTAAGCCCCGCCCACCTCACTAAACCCCGCCTAAATCCCTCCCACTTAAGCCCCACTTTCAATAAACCCCGCCCACCCCATCAAACCCCTCCCAACTCCCACTTAAGCCCTGCCCACTTAAAACCCCACCCCTAAACCCTGGCCCTTTAACGCCCCTGCCACTTTAAGCCCAACCCACCTCATTAAACGTGTCTTAAACCCCTCCCACTTAAGCCCCGCCCACTTCAAACCCACCCACTTAAGCCACACCCGCTTTAAGCCCCTCCCTCTTCCATAAACCCTGCCCAGTTTAAACCCCACCCCTTTAAGCCCCGCCCACCTCACTAAACCCTGCCTAAACCCCTTCCATTTAAGCCCCACCCACTACAAACCCCACCCATTTAGGCCACACCCACTTTAAGCACCTCCCACTTTAAGCCCCGCCCACCTCATTAACCCCACCCCAAACCCCTCCCACATAAGCCCCGCCCACTCCAACCCCCTCCCATTTAGGCCACACCCACTTCAAGCCCCTCCCTCCGCTCTAAACCCCACCCACTTAAACCTCCTCCCATTTAAGCCCCGCCCACCCCATTAAACCTCTCCCAGACTCCTCCCACTCCAGCCCCGCCCGCTTTAAGCCCCGCCCATCGCCTTAACCCCGTCCTAAACCCCCTCCCACTTAGGCCACACCCACTCCTCTCTAAACCCCACCCAACTGAAGCCCCGCCCACTTCAACCCCCACCCATTCAAGCCCCGCCCACCTCATTAACCCTTCACAAACTCCTCCCACTTAAGCCCCACCCACTCAAGCCCCGCCCCCCCTTTTCCCCAGTTCGAGTGGGCGTGGCAACACCCAAGCTCCTCCCACCGCCTGCTGGCCCCGCCCCCTCGCCGCCCTCGGGAGCAGCCAATCAGCTTCGCCCTCCGGCTCTTGCCCCGCCTCCTGCGGGCCCCGCCCTGGTCCCGCCTCCCGCTCCGCATCCGTTGGCTCCGCCCACCCGGCCCCGCCCTGGAGCCGGCCCCGCCCCCTCACGTGGTGCAGGAGGAGGGGGCGGGGCCGCCGCGCCTTAAAAGGAAAAAGGGGCGGGGCTTGGCGGGGGAGGCAGGGGAGAGGGGGTGTGGCCTGTGCGGGGAGGTGAGGAGGGGGCGGGGCTTGAGGGGGAGGGGCTTGAGGGAGGGGGAGGGGCTTGATGTGGGCGGGGTTAAGGGGAGGGGCTTGAGGGGGGTGGGGTTGAAGGGAGGGGCTTAGAGTGGGCGGGGTTTAAAAAGGAGGGGTTCGAAGGGGCGTGGCTTAAAGGGTGTGGGGTTTAAATAAGAGGGGCTGAAGGTGGGCGGGGTTTAAGGGGCGGGGCTTGAAGTGGGTGGGGTTTGATGGGAGTGGCTTAGAGTGGGCGGAGCTTAAAAATGAGGGGTTAGAAGGGGCGTGGCTTAGAGTGGGTGGGGTTTAAGGGGCGGGGCTTGCAGTGGGTGGGGTTTAAATGGGAGTGGCTTAAAGTGGGTGGGGCTTAAGGGGAAGGGCTTAAAGTGGGTGGGGTTTAAGGGGAAGGGCTTAAAGGGGCGGGGCTTAAAGTGGATGGCATTAAGAGGGTGGGGCTTAAAGTGGGCGGGGTTTGAAGGGGAGGGGCTTGAAGTGGATGGAGTTGAAAGGGGCGGGGCTTAAAGGGAAGGGCTTAAGTGGGCAGGGTTTTAAGGGGTAGGGCTTAAATTGGGTGAGATTAAAATGGGAGGGGCTTAAAGTGGGTTGGACTTAAGGGGTGGGGCTTAAAGTGGGTGGGGTTTAAAGGGGAGAGGCTTAAAGTGGGTGGGGTTTAAGGGGGAGGGGCTTTAAGTTGAGGAGTTTGAAGGGGTGTGGCTTAAAGTGGGTGGGGTTTAAATGGGAGGGGCTTAAAGTGGGTGGGGCTTAAAGGGGAGTGGCCTGAAGTGGGCGGGGTTTAAGAGAATGGGGTGAGAGGGTGGGGCTTAAAGTGGGTGGGGTTTGAAGTGGGTGGGGTTTAAGGGGGAGGGGCTTAAAGCGGGTGGGGTTTAAGGGCAAGGGTTTAGGTGGGGTTTAAAGAGGAGGAGGGGTTTAAGGGGCGTGGCTTAATGTGGGTGGGGCTTGAACAGGGTGGGGTCTAAACTGGAGGGGCTTAAAGTGGGTGGGGTTTAAGGGGGTGGGGCTTGAAGTGGGTGGGGTTTAAATGGAGGGGGTTTCAGTGGGCCGGGATTAAGGGGGCAGGGATTAAAGGGGGTGGGGTTTAAAGAGGAGGATGTTAAGGGGGTGGGGCTTAAAAGGGCAGGGCTTAAAGTGGGTGGGGTCTAAGTGGGAGGGGCTTATGGTGAGTGGGGTTTAAGGGGCGGGGCTTGAAGTGGGTGGGGCTTAAGGGGGAGGGGCTTACGGTGGGTGGGGTTTAAAGGAGCAGGGCTTAAATTGGGTGAGATTAAAATGGGAGGGGCTTGAAGTGGGTGGGATTTATGGGACAGGCTTAAGGTGGGCGGGGTTTAAGGAGGAGGGGTTTAAAGTCGGAGGGGTTTGACGGGGCGGGGCTTAATGTGGGCGGGGTTTAAAGGAGCAGGGCTTAAATTGGGTGAGATTAAAATGGGAGGGGCTTAAAGTGGGTGGGGCTTAAGGGGTGGAGCTTAAAGTGGGTGGGGTTTAAAGGGGAGCGGCTTAAAGTGGGCGGGGCTTAAGGGGGAGGGGCTTAACGGGGAGGGGTTTGGAGGGGTGAGGCTTAATAGGGGCGGGGTTCAACGGGGAGGGGCTAAAGTGGGCGGGGTTTAAATGGGTGGTCCTTAACATGGGTGAGGCTTAAAGGGGCAGGGCTTAAATTGGGCCAGATTAAAATGGGAGGAGCTTAAAGTGGGTGGGTTTAAATCGGAGGGGTTTAAAGGGGTGGGGCTTAGAGTGGGTGGGGTTTAAGGGGGTGGGGTTTAAGGGGGTGGGGCTTAAATGGGAGGGGGTTGAAGGCAGTGGGGCTTTAGATTTGGGGGGAGTTTTGGGGTGAAAACCCGGGAATTTGGGGGTGGGGGAGGGGCCGGGCGGTGCCCTAAGTAACGCGAGCAGTTGCGGGAGCAATCCGAACATCCAAAATTCAAATTTATGCAGATTTATGTAGATTTATGCAAATGATATCATGTTTATGGGGATTTTTGGGGGGTGCTGATGTGACCACGCCCCTTTCCAGGTGCAGGCCACGCCCCTTCTGCGCTGTCCCCGCCCCCTTTGCTCCATGGCCGCCCATCCCCCCTGCCTGGCCCGGCTCTTCCTGGCTCCGGAGCCGCTGCAGCTGCTGCCGCTAGGGGGCGCCTGTCCCGGGTGAGGAGAGGGGCGGGGCTTGTTGCTAAGGGGCGGGGCTTGTTGCTAAGGGCCCCATTTCCTTGTAAGGGCACATTCTGTGTGGTTGCTAGGGGGCGGGGCTTGTTGCTAAGGGCCCCATTTCCTTATAAGGAAAGGCTCCAAAATGGCAGCTGAGGGGCAGGGCCTGTTGCTAAGGGGCGGGGCTTGTTGCTAAGGGCCCCATTTCCTTATAAGGCAACGATCTGCGTGGTTGCTAGGGGGCGGGGCCTGTTGCTAAGGGCCTCATTTCCTTATAAGGCAACGATCTGCGTGGTTGCTAGGGGGCGGGGCCTGTTGCTAAGGGCCTCATTTCCTTATAAGGCAACATTCTGTGCGGTTGCTAGGGGGCGGGGCTTGTTGCTAAGGGCCCCATTTCCTTATAAGGGAAGGCTCCAAAATGGCTGCCGACAGACAGGGCCTGTTGCTAAGGGGCGGGGCCTGTTGCTAAGGGCCCCATTTCCTTATAAGGCAACGATCTGCGTGGTTGCTAGGGGGCGGGGCTTGTTGCTAACGGCCCCATTTCCTTATAAGGAAAGGCTCCAAAATGGCTGCTGAGAGACAGGGCCTGTTGCTAAGGGGCGGGGCCTGTTGCTAAGGGCCTCTTCCTTGTAAGGCAACGTTCTGTGTGGTTGCTAAGGGGCGGGGCTTGTTGCTAAGGGCCTCTTCCTTGTAAGGCAACGTTCTGTGTGGTTGCTAAGGGGCGGGGCTTGTTGCTAAGGGCCCCATTTCCTTATAAGGCAACGTTCTGTGTGGTTGCTAGGGGGCGGGGCCTGTTGCTAAGGGCCCCATTTCCTTATAAGGGAATGTTCTGTTTGGTTGTTAGGGGGCGGGGCTTGTTGCTAAGGGCCTATTTCCTTATAGGGAAAGGCTCCAAAATGGCAGCTGAAGGACAGGGCCTGTTGCTAAGGGGCGGGGCTTGTTGCTAAGGGCCCCATTTCCTTATAAGGCACATTCTGTGCGGTTGCTAGGGGGCGGGGCCTGTTGCTAAGGGCCCCATTTCCTCATAAGGCAACGTTCTGTGTGGTTGCTAGGGGGCGGGGCCTGTTGCTAAGGGCTCCATTTCCTTATAAGGAAAGGTTCCAAAATGGCTGCTGAAGGACAGGGCCTGTTGCTATGGGGCGGGGCCTGTTGCTAAGGGCCCCATTTCCTAATAAGGGAAGGGTTGGAAGGGTTGCCAGGGGGCGGGGCTTGTTGCTAAGGTCCCATTTCCTTATAAGGAAAGGCTCCAAAATGGCAGCTGAGGGGCAGGGCCTGTTGCTAAGGGGCGGGGCTTGTTGCTAAGGGCCCCATTTCCTTATAAGGAAAGGCTCCAAAATGGCTGCTGACAGACAGGGCCTGTTGCTAAGGGGCGGGGCTTGTTGCTAAGGGCCCCATTTCCTTATAAGGGAACGTTCTGTGTGGTTGCTAAGGGGTGGTGCTTGTTGCTAAGGGCCTCATTTCCTTATAAGGAAAGGCTCCAAAATGGCTGCTGAAGGACAGGGCCTGTTGCTAAGGGGCGGGGCTTGTTGCTAAGGGCCCCATTTCTTTATAAGGAAAGGCTCCAAAATGGCGGCCAACAGACAGGGCCTGTTGCTAAGGGGTGGGGCTTGTTGCTAAGGGCCCCATTTCCTTATAAGGCAAGGGCTTATATGGTTGCTAAGGGGCGGGGCCTGTTGCTAAGGGCCCCATTTCCTTATAAGGAAAGGCTCCAAAATGGCTGCCGACAGACAGGGCCTGTTGCTAAGGGGCGGGGCCTGTTGCTAAGGGCCCCATTTCCTTATAAGGGAAGGCTCCAAAATGGCTGCCGACAGCCAGGGCCTGTTGCTAAGGGGCGGGGCTTGTTGCTAAGGGCCCCATTTCCTTATAAGGGCACATTCTGTGTGGTTGCTAAGGGGCGGGCCTGTTGCTAAGGGCCCCATTTCCTTATAAGGAAAGGCTCCAAAATGGCTGCTGAGAGACAGGGCTTGTTGCTAAGGGGCGGGGCTTGTTGCTAAGGGAACCATTTCCTTATAAGGGAACGTTTTGTGTGGTTGCTAGGGGGCGGGGCCTGTTGCTAAGGGCCCCATTTCCTTATATGGGAACGTTCTGTGCGGTTGCTAGGGGGCGGGGCCTGTTGCTAAGGGCCCCATTTCCTTATAAGGAAAAGCTCCAAAATGGCTCCTGAAGGACAGGGCCTGTTGCTAAGGGGCGGGGCTTGTTGCTAAGGGCCTTTTTCCTAATATGGAAAGGGCTTATGTGGTTGCTAGGGGGCGGGGCCTGTTGCTAAGGGCCCCATTTCCTTATAAGGAAAAGCTCCAAAATGGCTCCTGAAGGACAGGGCCTGTTGCTAAGGGGCGGGGCTTGTTGCTAAGGGCCTTTTTCCTAATATGGAAAGGGCTTATGTGGTTGCTAGGGGGCGGGGCTTGTTGCTAAGGGCCCCATTTCCTCATAAGGCAACGTTCTGTGTGGTTGCTAGGGGGAGGGGCCTGTTGCTAAGGGCCCCATTTCCTTATAAGGGAAGGGTTGGAAGGGTTGCCAGGGGGCGGGGCTTGTTGCTAAGGTCCCATTTCCTTATAAGGAAAGGCTCCAAAATGGCTGCTGAAGGACAGGGCCTGTTGCTAAGGGGCGGGGCTTGTTGCTAAGGGCCCCATTTCCTTATAAGGGAAGGGTTGGAAGGGTTGCCAGGGGGCGGGGCTTGTTGCTAAGGTCCCATTTCCTTATAAGGAAAGGCTCCAAAATGGCTGCTGAAGGACAGGGCCTGTTGATAAGGGTGGGGCTTGTTGCTAAGGGCCCCATTTCCTTATAAGGCAAGGGCTTATATGGTTGCTAAGGGGCGGGGCCTGTTGCTAAGGGCCCCATTTCCTTATAAGGAAAGGCTCCAAAATGGCTGCCGAAAGACAGGGCCTGTTGCTAAGGGGCGGGGCTTGTTGCTAAGGGCCCCATTTCCTTATAAGGGAACGTTCTGTGTGGTTGCTAAGGGGCGGGGCCTGTTGCTAAGGGCCCCATTTCCTTATAAGGGAAGGGTTGGAAGGGTTGCCAGGGGGCGGGGCTTGTTGCTAAGGTCCCATTTCCTTATAAGGGAAGGGTTGGAAGGGTTGCCAGGGGGCGGGGCTTGTTGCTAAAGTCCCATTTCCTTATAAGGAAAGGCTCCAAAATGGCTGCCGACAGACAGGGCCGGTTGCTAAGGGGCGGGGCTTGTTGCTAAGGGCCCCATTTCCTTATATGGGAACGTTCTATGTGGTTGCTAAGGGGCGGGCCTGTTGCTAAGGGTCCCATTTCCTTATAAGGAAAGGCTCCAAAATGGCTGCTGAAGGACAGGGCCTGTTGCTAAGGGGCGGGGCTTGTTGCTAAGGGCCCCATTTCCTTATAAGGGAACGTTCTGTGCGGTTGCTAGGGGGCGGGGCCTGTTGCTAAGGGCCCCATTTCCTTATATGGGAACGTTCTGTGCGGTTGCTAGGGGGCGGGGCCTGTTGCTAAGGGCCCCATTTCCTTATAAGGGAAGGCTCCAAAATGGCTGTCGACAGCCAGGGCCTGTTGCTAAGGGGCGGGGCTTGTTGCTAAGGGCCTTTTTCCTAATATGGAAAGGGCTTATGTGGTTGCTAGGGGGCGGGGCCTGTTGCTAAGGGCCCCATTTCCTTATAAGGGAACGTTCTGTGTGGTTGCTAGGGGGCGGGGCTTGTTGCTAAGGGCCTCATTTCCTTATAAGGAAAGGCTCCAAAATGGCTTACGACAGACAGGGCTTGTTGCTAAGGGCCTCAAAATGGCGGCGGGGGGCGTGTCCTAATGTTGGCCCCGCCCCCAGGTGCCACGCCCACCTCCTCTGGGGGGATCTGATTCGTCGTTGCCTGGGGGAGGCGGAGCCCGAAGAGGAGTGGGCGGAGCCCGATGACGTCATTGTTCCGAGCTCCGCCCCCACGTGAGGCCACGCCCACGGAAGATTCGATTTGTTTTAATTAATTTATTTCTAATAAAGGTGGTTACATTTTAATTAAGCAGTGAATAAATTAAAGGGGGTGGGGCTTGGCTTGGCCACGCCCCCGTGACGTCATTTCCGTTCTGTGCCCCTCCCCCTTTCTGCCGCCATTTTGAGGAGGGGATTTTTGGCCCCTCCCCCTCCTTTTTGGCCCCTCCCCCCTCATTTTTTGGCCCCTCCCCCATTTCCCCTCCCCCCATTAAATTCTGGGAATTTTCTCTCCATTTTAACCCCAAATTCCCCCTTTTTTCCCCCCGATTTTTCCCCACTTTTCCCTCCTCTGTCACTTTTTGGGCTCCCATCGTCCTTTAACCCAACCCTCAAATAATTTTGGGGTGATTTCCCCAATTTTTGGGTTGTTTTGTGTTATTTTAACCCCCAAAATTCCCATTTTTTCCCCCCAAATTTCCCGTTTTTTCCTGTAAAAAATCCCATTTTTCCCATAAAAATCCCAGGTTTTTTTCCTGAAATCCCATTTTTTCCCTTCCCAATAATTTTGGGGTGATTTCCCAAATTTTGGCCTCTTCCTCCTCCATTTTAACCCCAAAATTCCCAATTTTTCCCCCAAAAATCCCATTTTTTCCCCAAAAATTCCCATTTTTCCCACAAAATTCCCAAATTTTTTTCCTAAAATCCCATTTCTTTCCTCCCCAATAATTTTGGAGTGATTTTCCCAATTTTGGGCTCTTTCCCCTCATTTTAAACCAAAAATCCCAATTTTCCCCAAATTCCCATTTTTTTCCTCTAAAAATCTTAATTTTTCCCATAAAAATCCCAATTTTTCCCCCTAAAAATCCCATTTTTTCCCCAAAAAACTCCCTTCCCCCCCCCAAAAAATCGCAATTTTTCCCCAAAAAAATCCCAATTTTTCACCCAAAAAATCCCAATTTTTTCCCCAAAAAAATCCTCAATTTTTCTTCCTAAAATCCCAATTTTTTCCGCAAAAAAATCCCATTTATTTTCCTAAAATTCGTTTTATTTCCCATTAAATTCCCATTTTTTCCCTCCCCAATAATTTTGGGCTGATTTCCCCAAATTTTGGTCTCTTTCCCCTTCATTTTAACCCCAAAAATCCCAAATTTTCCCCCAAAAAATCCCTTTTTTTTACCCCAAAAATGTCAACTTTTCCCCCAAAAAATCCCATTTTTTTCCCTAAAAATCCCAATTTTTCCCTAAAAATTCTCATTTTTTCCCCAAAAAAACCCCTTTTTTTTCCCAAAAAATCCCATTTTTTCCCTAAAAATCCCAATTTTTCCCCAAAAAATCCCATTTTTTTCCTCTAAAAATCCCAAATTTTCCCCAAAAAATCCCAACTTTTCCCCCTAAAAATCCCAATTTTACCCCAAAAAATCCCAATTTTTTTCCTCTCAAAATCTCAATTTTTCCCCAAAAATATCCCATTTTTTTCCCCAAAAAATCTCAATTTTTCCCCAAAAAATCCCTTTTTTTCCCCCTAAAAATCCCTTTTTTTCCCCCAAAAATCCCATTTTTTCCCCAAAAAATCCCTTTTTTCCCTCCCCAATAATTTGGGGCCGCTCTCCCCCAATTTGGGGTGCCTCTGGCAGGATCTGGGGCCGTTTTTGGGGCATTTTCACTTCTTTTTGGTCTCCTTGCAGGCCACCACGTAGCGCTGGGCCACGTTGAGGGGCGGTGAGTAGCCGTCGGCGTAGGAGGTGTCCTCGAAAAGCACCGAATAGTCGGCCTGGGGCTGGAGAGGGGCATTTGGGGCAACTTTGGGGCATTTGGGGCAACTTTGGGGCATTTTGGGGCATTTGGGCAACTTTGGGGCTCTTTCCCGGTGTTTTAACCCCAAAATTCCCGATTTTTCCCCAAAAAAACCCCTTTTTTTTCCCTAAAAATCCCATTTTTTCCCTTAATAATCCCAATTTTTTCCCCCAAAAATCCCATTTTTTTTCCCCAAAAAATCCCATTTTTCCCCCAAAAAACCCCATTTTTTCCCCAAAAAACCCCAATTTTTCCCCCAAAAAACCCCATTTTTTCCCCAAAAAACCCCAATTTTTCCCCCCAAAAATCCCAATTTTTCCCCCCAAAAAATCCTAATTTTTCCCTAAAAATTCCCAAATTTTCCCCAAAAAATCCCATTTTTTTTCCCAAAAAACTCCTTTTTTCCCTAAAAATCCCAATTTTTCCACAAAAAAATACCATTTTTTCCTCTAAAAATCTCAATTTTTCCTCTAAAAATCCCGATTTTTCCCCCAAAAAATCCCATTTTTTTCCCCCAAAAATCCCATTTTTTCCCCAAAAAATCCCAATTTTTTCCCCCCAAAAAATCACAATTTTTTCCCCAAAAAACTCCCTTTTTTTCCCCCCTAAAAATCCCACTTTTTTCCCCAAAAAATCACATTTTTTTCCCCAAAAAACTCCCTTTTTTCCCCCCTAAAAATCCCATTTTTTTCCCCAAAAAATCCCATTTTTTTCCTCTAAAAATCTCAATTTTTCCCCAAAAATATCCCATTTTTTTCCCAAAAAAATCCCAATTTTTCCCCAAAAAATCCCTTTTTTTCTCCCTAAAAATCCCTTTTTTTTCCCCAAAATTCCCCTTTTTTCCCCAAAAAATCCCTTTTTTCCCTCCCCAATAATTTGGGGCGGCTCTCCCCCAATTTGGGGTGCCTCTGGCAGGATCTGGGGCCGTTTTTGGGGCATTTTCACTTCTTTTTGGTCTCCTTGCAGGCCACCACGTAGCGCTGGGCCACGTTGAGGGGCGGTGAGTAGCCGTCGGCGTAGGAGGTGTCCTCGAAAAGCACCGAATAGTCGGCCTGGGGCTGGAGAGGGGCATTTGGGGCAACTTTGGGGCATTTGGGGCAACTTTGGGGCATTTTGGGGCATTTGGGCAACTTTGGGGCTCTTTCCCGGCGTTTTAACCCCAAAAATCCTGATTTTTATCCAAAAAATCCCAATTTTTACCCCCAGAAATCTCAATTTTTCCCCCCAAAAAAACCCCATTTTTTCCCCAAAAAAACCCCCATTTTACCCCTAAAAAATCCCTTTTTTTCCTCTAAAAATCCCATTTTTCCCCCAAAAAACCCCAATTTTTCCCCCAAAAAACCCCAATTTTTCCCCCAAAAAATCCCATTTTTTTCCCCACAAAAATCCCATTTTTTCCCCAAAAAATCCCAATTTTTCCCTAAGAATTCCCATTTTTTCCCCCAAAACCTCCCTTTTCTTTCCCCAAAAAACCCCAATTTTTCCCCCAAAAAAACCCATTTTTTCCCCAAAAAACCCCAATTTTTCCCCCAAAAAATCCCAATTTTTCCCCCCAAAAAATCCTAATTTTTCCCTAAAAATTCCCAAATTTTCCCCAAA
Source organism: Aphelocoma coerulescens (assembly GCF_041296385.1). NCBI lineage: Eukaryota > Metazoa > Chordata > Aves > Passeriformes > Corvidae > Aphelocoma > Aphelocoma coerulescens. Next base: position 178,083 of record NW_027183529.1, read on the forward strand.
AAATCCCATTTTTTTTTTCCCAAAAAACTCCTTTTTTCCCCAAAAAATCCCAATTTTTCCACAAAAAAATACCATTTTTTTTCTCTAAAAATCTCAATATTTCCTCTAAAAATCCCGATTTTTCCCCCAAAAAATCCCAATTTTTTTCCTCTAAAAATCTCAATTTTTCCCCAAAAATATCCCATTTTTTTCCCCAAAAAATCTCAATTTTTCCCCAAAAAATCCCAATTTTTCCCCCTAAAAATCCCTTTTTTTCCCTAAAAATCCCATTTTTTCCCCAAAAAATCCCTTTTTTCCCTCCCCAATAATTTGGGGCCGCTCTCCCCCAATTTGGGGGAGAATTTTTCCCTAAAAATTCCCAAATTTTCCCCAAAAAATCCCATTTTTTTTTCCCAAAAAACTCCTTTTTTCCCTAAAAATCCCAATTTTTCCACAAAAAAATACCATTTTTTTCCTCTAAAAATCTCAATTTTTCCTCTAAAAATCCCGATTTTTCCCCCAAAAAATCCCTTTTTTTTCCCTGAAAAATCTCAATTTTTCCCCAAAAATATCCCATTTTTTTCCCAAAAAATATCCCAATTTTTCCCCAAAAAATCCCTTTTTTCCCCCAAAAAATCTCAATTTTTTCCCTAAAAATCCCTTTTTTTCCCCCAAAAAAATCCCATTTTTCCCCATTTTTCCCTCCCCAATAATTTGGGGCCGCTCTCCCCCAATTTGGGGTGCCTCTGGCAGGATCTGGGGCCGTTTTTGGGGCATTTTCACTTCTTTTTGGTCTCCTTGCAGGCCACCACGTAGCGCTGGGCCACGTTGAGGGGCGGTGAGTAGCCGTCGGCGTAGGAGGTGTCCTCGAAAAGCACCGAATAGTCGTCCTGGGGCTGGAGAGGGGCACATTTGGGTCAAGTTTGGGGCATTTTGGGGCTCTTTCCCGTCGTTTTAACCCCAAAAATCCCAATTTTTCCCCCAAAAAATCCCATTTTTTTCCCCCAAAAATCTCAATTTTTCCCCTAAAAAAATCCCATTTCCCCCCAAAAAACCCCAATTTTGGAAGAGATTTGGGAAGATTTGGGGAGATTTGGGAAGATTTGGGAAGATTTGGAGGGATTTTGGGGGATTTTAGGGGGGATTTTGGGGTGGATTTGGGGGATTTTGGGCGAGTCCCAAGTAGATTTAAACCCCCCCATAGCAACAAGCTCCGTCCCTTAGCAACCCCCTTAACAACAAGCCCCGCCCCCTAGCAACCCTCCATATATGGCAACCCCTCCCTAGCAACAAGCCCCGCCCCCTAGCAACCCTCCATATATGGCAACCCCTCCCCTTAGCAACAAGCCCCGCCCCCTAGCAACCTCCTTATATGGCAACCCCTCCCTAGCAACAAGCCCCGCCCCTAACAATGCTCCATATATGGCAACCCCTCCCTAGCAACAAGCCCCGCCCCCTAGCAACGCTCCTTATATGGCAACCCTCCCTAGCAACAAGCCCCGCCCCCTAGCAACGCTCCTTATATGGCAACCCCTCCCTAGCAACAAGCCACGCCCCCTAGCAACGCCATATATGGCAACCCCTCCTTAGCAACAAGCCACACCGCTAGCAACGCTCCTTATATGGCAACCCCTCACCTTAGCAACAAGCCACGCCCCCTAGCAACCTCCTTATAAGGCAGCACTTCCCCTTAGCAACAAGCCACGCCCCCAGCAACCCACCATATATGGCAACCCCTCCCCTTAGCAACAAGCCCCGCCCCCTAGCAACCCTCCATATATGGCAACCCCTCCTTAGCAACAAGCCACGCCCCTAGCAACGCTCCATATATGGCAATCCCTCCCTAGCAACAAGCCCCGCCCCTAGCAACACTCCTTATATGGCAACCCCTCCCCTTAGCAACAAGCCCCGCCCCCTAGCAACGCTCCATATATGGCAACCCCTCCCTAGCAACAAGCCACGCCCCCTAGCAACGCTCCATATATGGCAACCCCTCCCCTTAGCAACAAGCCCCGCCCCCTAGCAACCCTCCATATATGGCAACCCCTCCTTAGCAACAAGCCACGCCCCCTAGCAACGTCATATATGGCTACCCCTCCCTAGCAACAAGCCCCGCCCCCTAGCAACACTCCTTATATGGCAACCCCTCCCCTTAGCAACAAGCCCCGCCCCCTAGCAACCCTCCATATATGGCAACCCCTCCCCTTAGCAACAAGCCCCGCCCCCTAGCAACCCTCCATATATGGCAACCCCTCCCCTTAGCAACAAGCCACGCCCCCTAGCAACCCTCCATATATGGCAACCCCTCCTTAGCAACAAGCCCCGCCCCCTAGCAACCCTCCATATATGGCAACCCCTCCCCTTAGCAACAAGCCCCGCCCCCAGCAACCCTCCATATATGGCAACCCCTCCCCTTAGCAACAAGCCACGCCCCCTAGCAACGCTCCATATATGGCAACCCCTCCCCTTAGCAACAAGCCCCGCCCCCTAGCAACCCTCCATATATGGCAACCCCTCCTTAGCAACAAGCCACGCCCCCTAGCAACGTCATATATGGCTACCCCTCCCTAGCAACAAGCCCCGCCCCCTAGCAACACTCCTTATATGGCAACCCCTCCCCTTAGCAACAAGCCCCGCCCCCTAGCAACCCTCCATATATGGCAACCCCTCCCCTTAGCAACAAGCCCCGCCCCCTAGCAACCCTCCATATATGGCAACCCCTCCCCTTAGCAACAAGCCACGCCCCCTAGCAACCCTCCATATATGGCAACCCCTCCTTAGCAACAAGCCCCGCCCCCTAGCAACCCTCCATATATGGCAACCCCTGCCCTTAGCAACAAGCCCCGCCCCCTAGCAACACTCCTTATATGGCAACCCCTGCCTAGCAACAAGCCCCACCCCCTAGCAACACTCCATATATGGCAACCCCTCCTTAGCAACAAGCCACGCCCCCTAGCAACGCCATATATGGCAACCCCTCCTTAGCAACAAGCCACACCGCTAGCAACGCTCCTTATATGGCAACCCCTCACCTTAGCAACAAGCCACGCCCCCTAGCAACCTCCTTATAAGGCAGCACTTCCCCTTAGCAACAAGCCACGCCCCCAGCAACCCACCATATATGGCAACCCCTCCCCTTAGCAACAAGCCCCGCCCCCTAGCAACCCTCCATATATGGCAACCCCTCCTTAGCAACAAGCCACGCCCCTAGCAACGCTCCATATATGGCAATCCCTCCCTAGCAACAAGCCCCGCCCCTAGCAACACTCCTTATATGGCAACCCCTCCCCTTAGCAACAAGCCCCGCCCCCTAGCAACGCTCCATATATGGCAACCCCTCCCTAGCAACAAGCCACGCCCCCTAGCAACGCTCCATATATGGCAACCCCTCCCCTTAGCAACAAGCCCCGCCCCCTAGCAACCCTCCATATATGGCAACCCCTCCTTAGCAACAAGCCACGCCCCCTAGCAACGTCATATATGGCTACCCCTCCCTAGCAACAAGCCCCGCCCCCTAGCAACACTCCTTATATGGCAACCCCTCCCCTTAGCAACAAGCCCCGCCCCCTAGCAACCCTCCATATATGGCAACCCCTCCCCTTAGCAACAAGCCACGCCCCCTAGCAACCCTCCATATATGGCAACCCCTCCTTAGCAACAAGCCCCGCCCCCTAGCAACCCTCCATATATGGCAACCCCTCCCCTTAGCAACAAGCCCCGCCCCCAGCAACCCTCCATATATGGCAACCCCTCCCCTTAGCAACAAGCCACGCCCCCTAGCAACGCTCCATATATGGCAACCCCTCCCCTTAGCAACAAGCCCCGCCCCCTAGCAACCCTCCATATATGGCAACCCCTCCTTAGCAACAAGCCACGCCCCCTAGCAACGTCATATATGGCTACCCCTCCCTAGCAACAAGCCCCGCCCCCTAGCAACACTCCTTATATGGCAACCCCTCCCCTTAGCAACAAGCCCCGCCCCCTAGCAACCCTCCATATATGGCAACCCCTCCCCTTAGCAACAAGCCCCGCCCCCTAGCAACCCTCCATATATGGCAACCCCTCCCCTTAGCAACAAGCCACGCCCCCTAGCAACCCTCCATATATGGCAACCCCTCCTTAGCAACAAGCCCCGCCCCCTAGCAACCCTCCATATATGGCAACCCCTGCCCTTAGCAACAAGCCCCGCCCCCTAGCAACACTCCTTATATGGCAACCCCTGCCTAGCAACAAGCCCCACCCCCTAGCAACACTCCATATATGGCAACCCCTCCTTAGCAACAAGCCACACCCCCTAGCAACCTCCTTATATGGCAACCCCTCCCTAGCAACAAGCCCCGCCCCCTAGCAATGCTCCTTATATGGCAACCCCTCCCCTTAGCAACAAGCCCCGCCCCCTAGCAACCCTCCATATATGGCAACCCCTCCCTAGCAACAAGCCCCGCCCCCAGCAACGCTCCATATATGGCAACCCCTCCCTAGCAACAAGCCCCGCCCCCTAGCAACACTCCTTATATGGCAATCCTTCCCCTTAGCAACAAGCCACGCCCCCTAGCAACCCTCCATATATGGCAACCCTCCCTAGCAACAAGCCCCGCCCCCTAGCAACGCCATATATGGCTACCCCTCCCTAGCAACAAGCCCCGCCCCTAGCAACCCTCCATATATGGCAACCCCTCCCTAGCAACAAGCCCCGCCCCTAGCAACCCTCCATATATGGCAATCCTTCCCCTTAGCAACAAGCCACGCCCCCTAGCAATGCTCCTTATATGGCAACCCCTCCCTAGCAACAAGCCCCGCCCCCAGCAACACTCCTTATATGGCAACCCCTCCCCTTAGCAACAAGCCCCGCCCCTAGCAACCCTCCATATATGGCAACCCCTCCCTAGCAACAAGCCCCGCCCCCTAGCAATGCTCCATATATGGCAACCCCTCCCTAGCAACAAGCCCCGCCCCCTAGCAACACTCCTTATATGGCAACCCTCCCTAGCAACAAGCCCCGCCCCCAGCAACGCTCCATATATGGCAACCCCTCCCTAGCAACAAGCCCCGCCCCCTAGCAACACTCCTTATATGGCAACCCCTCCCTAGCAACAAGCCCCGCCCCCAGCAACGCTCCATATATGGCAACCCCTCCCCTTAGCAACAAGCCCCGCCCCCTAGCAACGCTCCATATATGGCAACCCCTCCCTAGCAACAAGCCCCGCCCCTAGCAACCCTCCATATATGGCAATCCTTCCCCTTAGCAACAAGCCACGCCCCCTAGCAACCCTCCATATATGGCAACCCTCCCTAGCAACAAGCCCCGCCCCCTAGCAACGCCATATATGGCTACCCCTCCCTAGCAACAAGCCCCGCCCCTAGCAACCCTCCATATATGGCAACCCCTCCCTAGCAACAAGCCCTGCCCCCTAGCAACGCTCCATATATGGCAACCCCTGCCTAGCAACAAGCCACGCCCCCTAGCAACACTCCATATATGGCAACCCCTCCCTAGCAACAAGCCACGCCCCCTAGCAACGCTCCTTATATGGCAACCCCGCCTTAGCAACAAGCCCCGCCCCCTAGCAACCCTCCATATATGGCAACCCCTCCCCTTAGCAACAAGCCACGCCCCCTAGCAACGCTCCATATATGGCAACCCCTCCCCTTAGCAACAAGCCCCGCCCCCTAGCAACCTCCATATATGGCAACCCCTCCCCTTAGCAACAAGCCCCGCCCCTAGCAACGCTCCATATATGGCAACCCCTCCCCTTAGCAACAAGCCCCGCCCCCTAGCAACCTCCTTATATGGCAACCCCTCCCCTTAGCAACCAGCCCCGCCCCCTAGCAATGCTCCTTATATGGCAACCCTCCCTAGCAACAAGCCCCGCCCCCTAGCAACCCTCCATATATGGCAACCCCTCCCTAGCAACAAACCCCGCCCCCTAGCAACCCTCCATATATGGCAACCCCTCCCTAGCAACAAACCCCGCCCCCTCGCAACACTCCTTATATGGCAACCCCTCCCTAGCAACAAGCCCCGCCCCCTAGCAACCCTCCATATATGGCAACCCCTCCGTAGCAACAAACCCCGCCCCCTCGCAACACTCCTTATATGGCAACCCCTCCCTAGCAACAAGCCACGCCCCCTAGCAACGCTCCATATATGGCAACCCCTCCCCTTAGCAACAAGCCCCGCCCCCTAGCAACCCTCCATATATGGCAACCCCTCCCCTTAGCAACAAGCCACGCCCCCTAGCAACCCTCCATATATGGCAACCCCTCCCCTTAGCAACAAGCCACGCCCCCTAGCAACCCTCCATATATGGCAACCCCTCCCTAGCAACAAGCCCCGCCCCCTAGCAACGCTCCATATATGGCAACCCCTCCCTAGCAACAAGCCCCGCCCCCTAGCAACACTCCTTATATGGCAACCCCTCCCTTAGCAACAAGCCACGCCCCCTAGCAACACTCCTTATATGGCAACCCCTCCCCTTAGCAACAAGCCCCGCCCCCTAGCAACCCTCCTTATATGGCAACCCCTCCCTAGCAACAAGCCCCGCCCCCTAGCAACACTCCTTATATGGCAACCCCTCCCCTTAGCAACAAGCCCCGCCCCCTAGCAACCCTCCATATATGGCAACCCCTCCTTAGCAACAAGCCACGCCCCTAGCAACGCTCCATATATGGCAACCCCTCCCCTTAGCAACAAGCCCCGCTCCCTAGCAACCTCGTTATATGGCAAAACCTCCCTAGCAACAAGCCACGCCCCCTAGCAACGCTCCATATATGGCAACCCCTCCCCTTAGGAACAAGCCACGCCCCCTAGCAACCCTCCATATATGGCAACCCTCCCTAGCAACAAGCCCCGCCCCCTAGCAACCCTCCATATATGGCAACCCCTCCCCTTAGCAACAAGCCCCGCCCCCTAGCAATGCTCCTTATATGGCAACCCTCCCTAGCAACAAGCCCCGCCCCCTAGCAACCCTCCATATATGGCAACCCCTCCCTAGCAACAAGCCACGCCCCCTAGAAACACTCCTTATATGGCAACACCTCCCCTTAGCAACAAGCCACGCCCCCTAGCAACCCTCCATATATGGCAACCCCTCCTTAGCAACAAGCCCCGCCCCCAGCAACACTCCATATATGGCAACCCCTCCCCTTAGCAACAAGCCACGCCCCCTAGCAACCCTCCATATATGGCAACCCCTCCCTAGAAACAAGCCCCGCCCCCTAGCAACCCTCCATATATGGCAACCCCTCCTTAGCAACAAGCCCCGCCCCCAGCAACACTCCATATATGGCAACCCCTCCTTAGCAACAAGCCACGCCCCCTAGCAATGCTCCATATATGGCAACCCCTCCTTAGCAACAAGCCACGCCCCCTAGCAACCCTCCATATATGGCAACCCCTCCCTAGCAACAAGCCCCGCCCCCTAGCAACCCTCCATATATGGCAACCCCTCCTTAGCAACAAGCCCCGCCCCCTAGCAACGCTCCTTATATGGCAACCCCTCCCCTTAGCAACAAGCCCCGCCCCCTAGCAACCCTCCATATATGGCAACCCCTCCCCTTAGCAACAAGCCACGCCCCCTAGCAACCCTCCATATATGGCAACCTATCCCTAGCAACAAGCCCTGCCCCCAGCAACCCTCCATATATGGCAACCCCTCCCTAGCAACAAGCCCCGCCCCCTAGCAACGCTCCATATATGGCAACCCCTCCCCTTAGCAACAAGCCACGCCCCCTAGCAACGCCATATATGGCTACCCCTCCCTAGCAACAAGCCCCGCCCTAGCAACACTCCTTATATGGTAACCCCCCCCCTTAGCAACAAGCCCCGCCCCCTAGCAACCCTCCATATATGGCAACCCCTCCCTAGCAACAAGCCACGCCCCCTAGCAACCCTCCTTATATGGCAACCCCTCCCCTTAGCAACAAGCCCCGCCCCCTAGCAACCCTCCATATATGGCAACCCCTCCCTAGCAACAAGCCACGCCCCCTAGCAACCCTCCATATATGGCAACCCCTCCTTAGCAACAAGCCCCGCCCCCTAGCAACCCTCCATATATGGCAACCCCTCCCCTTAGCAACAAGCCCCGCCCCCTAGCAACACTTCTTATATGGCAACCCCTCCCCTTAGCAACAAGCCCCGCCCCTAGCAACCCTCCATATATGGCAACCCCTCCCTAGCAACAAGCCCCGCCCCCTAGCAACGCTCCATATATGGCAACCCCTCCCTAGCAACAAGCCCCGCCCCCTAGCAACACTCCTTATATGGCAACCCCTCCCCTTAGCAACAAGCCCCGCCCCCTAGCAACGCTCCATATATGGCAACCCCTCCCTAGCAACAAGCCCCGCCCCCTAGCAACCCTCCATATATGGCAACCCCTCCCCTTAGCAACAAGCCACACCCCCTAGCAACCTCCTTATAAGGCAGCACCTCCCCTTAGCAACAAGCCCCGCCCCCTAGCAACACTCCTTATATGGCAACCCCTGCCTAGCAACAAGCCCCGCCCCTAGCAACGCTCCTTATATGGCAACCCCTGCCTAGCAACAAGCCCCGCCCCTAGCAACGCTCCATATATGGCAACCCCTCCTTAGCAACAAGCCCCGCCCCCTAGCAACCCTCCATATATGGCAACCCCTCCCCTTAGCAACAAGCCCCGCCCCCTAGCAACACTCCTTATATGGCAACCCCTGCCTAGCAACAAGCCCCGCCCCTAGCAACGCTCCTTATATGGCAACCCCTGCCTAGCAACAAGCCCCGCCCCCTAGCAACCCTCCATATATGGCAACCCCTCCCTAGCAACAAGCCCCGCCCCCTAGCAACGCTCCATATATGGCAACCCCTCCCTAGCAACAAACCCCGCCCCTAGCAACCTCCTTATAAGGCAGCACCTCCCCTTAGCAACAAGCCCCGCCCCCTAGCAACGCTCCATATATGGCAACCCTCCCTAGCAACAAGCCACGCCCCCTAGCAACGCTCCTTATATGGCAACCCCTCCTTAGCAACAAGCCACACCCCCTAGCAACCCCCTTATATGGCAGCACCTCCCTAGCAACAAGCCCCGCCCCCTAGCAACGCTCCATATATGGCAATCCCTCCCTAGCAACAAGCCCCGCCCCCTAGCAACACTCCATATATGGCAACCCCTCCCCTTAGCAACAAGCCCCGCCCCTAGCAACCTCCTTATATGGCAACCCCTCCCTAGCAACAAGCCCCGCCCCTAACAACGCTCCATATATGGCTACCCCTCCCTAGCAACAAGCCACGCCCCGTAGCAACCCTCCTTATATGGCAACCCTCCCTAGCAACAAGCCCCGCCCCCTAGCAACGCTCCTTATATGGCAACCCCTCCCTAGCAACAAGCCACGCCCCCTAGCAACGCCATATATGGCTACCCCTCCCTAGCAACAAGCCCCGCCCTAGCAACACTCCTTATATGGTAACCCCTCCCCTTAGCAACAAGCCCCGCCCCCTAGCAACCCTCCATATATGGCAACCCCTCCCTAGCAACAAGCCACGCCCCCTAGCAACCCTCCATATATGGCAACCCCTCCTTAGCAACAAGCCCCGCCCCCTAGCAACCCTCCATATATGGCAACCCCTCCCCTTAGCAACAAGCCCCGCCCCCTAGCAACGCTCCATATATGGCAATCCCTCCCTAGCAACAAGCCCCGCCCCCAGCAACACTCCTTATATGGCAACCCCTCCCTAGCAACAAGCCCCGCCCCCTAGCAACACTCCTTATATGGCAACCCCTCCTTAGCAACAAGCCACACCCCCTAGCAACCTCCTTATAAGGCAGCACCTCCCCTTAGCAACAAGCCACGCCCCCTAGCAACGCTCCATATATGGCAGCACCTCCCTAGCAACAAGCCCCGCCCCCAGCAACACTCCTTATATGGCAACCCCTCCCCTTAGCAACAAGCCCCGCCCCCTAGCAACCCTCCATATATGGCAACCCCTCCTTAGCAACAAGCCCTGCCCCCTAGCAACCATCCATATTTGGCAACCCCTCCCTAGCAACAAGCCACGCCCCCTAGCAACACTCCTTATATGGCAACCCCTCCCTAGCAACAAGCCACGCCCCTAGCAATGCCATATCTGGCTACCCCTCCCTAGCAACAAGCCCCGCCCCTAGCAACCCTCCATATATGGCAACCCCTCCTTAGCAACAAGCCACGCCCCCTAGCAACGCTCCATATATGGCAACCCCTCCCTAGCAACAAGCCCCGCCCCCTAGCAACCCTCCATATATGGCAACCCCTCCCTAGCAACAAGCCCCGCCCCCTAGCAACCCCCTCACGGCGCGCACGGCGCCCCCTACCGGAGCCAACCTTTCCCCCGCCCTCCCTCCCGCCTCAAAAAAACCCTTCATTTCCGAAGGAATTTTTGAGGCGTTTTCTCGGGATTTTGGGTCCGATACTCACGCGCTGAGGCGGGGCGTGGATGAGGGCCCGGTAGAAGCAGGTGGTTTGCGGATAAAGGGCCAGGACCAGCTGATCCTTGTGGAAAAGAGCCTCGGGATCCGTCTCCGGGTTGGTTTTCCATTGGGGCAGGGGGATGATGCGGCGGCGGCTCAGCGTGTGGCGCCTGGGAGGGCGTGAGGGGAAAGGTGCCCCCGAAAAGGGGATTTGGGGGGGGGTTCGAGGGATTTTGGGGAGGTTTTAGGGGATTTGGGGAGGTTTTGAGGGGATTTGGGGGAAGATTGGGAAGATTTGGGGAGGTTTGAGGGGATTTTTGGGGCGGTTTCGGGAGGTTTGAGGGGATTTGGGGAAGTTCTGAGGGGATTTGGGGGAAGATTGGGAAGATCTGGGGAGGTTTCAGGGAATTTTTGGGAGGTTTAAGGGGATTTGGGGAGGTTTTGAGGGGATTTATGTGGCGTTTTGGGGAGGTTTGAGGGGATTTGGGGAAGTTTTGAGGGGATTTGAGGAGGTTTGGGGGAAGATTGGAATGATTTGGGGAGGTTTCAAGGGATTTTTGGGAGGTTTGAGGGGATTTGGGGAAGTTTTGAGGGGATTTGGGGGAAGATTGGGAAGATTTGGGGAGGTTTCAGGGGGGTTTGGGGAAGTTCGAGGGGATTTTTGTGGCGTTTTCGGGAGGTTTGAGGGGATTTGGGGAGGTTTTGAGGGGATTTGGGGATTTTGGGGGAAGATTGGAAAGATTTGGGGAGGTTTGAGGGGATTTGGGGAGGTTTTGAGGGGATTTGGGGGAAGATTGGGAAGATTTGGGGAGGTTTGAGGGGATTTTTGGGAGGTTTGAGGGGATTTTTGTGGCGTTTTGGGGAGGTTTCAGGGGATTTGGGGAAGTTCTGGGGGGATTTGGGGAGGCTTTGAGGGGATTTGGGGAGGTTTGAGGGGACCATTGGAAAGATTTGGGGAGGTTTCAAGGGGGTTTTGGGGAGGTTTGAGGGGATTTTTGGGAGGTTTGAGGGGATTTTTGTGGTGGTTTCGGGAGGTTTGAGGGGATTTGGGGAAGTTCTGAGGGGATTTGGGGAGGTTTGAGGGGATTTGGGGAGGTTTGGGGGACGATTGGAAAGATTTAGGGAGGTTTCAAGGGATTTTTGGGAGGTTTGAGGGGACTTAGGGAAGTTTTGAGGGGATTTGGGGAAGTTCTGAGGGGATTTGGGGAAGTTTGGGGGAAGAATTGAAAGATTTGGGGGGGTTCAAGGGATTTTGGGGAGGTTTTGAGGGGATTTGGGGGAAGATTGGGAAGATTTGGGGAGGTTTGAGGGAGTTTTTGGGAGGTTTGAGGGGATTTTTGTGGCATCTTCAGGAGGTTTGAGGGGATTTGGGGAAGTTCTGAGGGGATTTGGGGATTTTGGGGGAAGACTGGAAAGATCTGGGGAGATTTCAAGGGATTTTTGGGAGGTTTGAGGGGACTTAGGGAAGTTTTGAGGGGATTTGGGCAAGTTTGGGGGAAGAATTGAAAGATTTGGGGGGGTTCAAGGGATTTTGGGGAGGTTTGAGGGGATTTGGGGAGGTTTTGAGGGGATTTGGGGAGGTTTGGGGGAAGATTGGAAAGATTTGGGGAGGTTAAAGAAATTTTTGGGAGGTTTGAGAGGATTTGGGGAGGTTTTGAGGGGATTTGGGGGAAGATTGGGAAGATTTGGGGAGGCTTCAGGGGGGTTTTGGGGAGGTTTGAGGGGATTTTTGGGAGGTTTGGAGGAGATTTGGGGAGGTTTTGAGGGGATTTGGGGAGGTTTGGGGGACAATTGGAAAGATTTGGGGAGGTTTCAAGGGATTTTTGGGAGGTTTGAGGGGATTTGGGGAAGTTCTGAGGGGATTTGGGGAAGTTTGGGGGAAGAATTGAAAGATTTGGGGGGGTTCAAGGGATTTTGGGGAGGTTTTGAGGGGATTTGGGGGAAGATTGGGAAGATTTGGGGAGGTTTGAGGGAGTTTTTGGGAGGTTTGAGGGGATTTTTGTGGCATCTTCAGGAGGTTTGAGGGGATTTGGGGAAGTTCTGAGGGGATTTGGGGATTTTGGGGGAAGACTGGAAAGATCTGGGGAGATTTCAAGGGATTTTTGGGAGGTTTGAGGGGACTTAGGGAAGTTTTGAGGGGATTTGGGGAAGTTTGGGGGAAGAATTGAAAGATTTGGGGGGGTTCAAGGGATTTTGGGGAGGTTTGAGGGGATTTGGGGAGGTTTTGAGGGGATTTGGGGAGGTTTGGGGGAAGATTGGAAAGATTTGGGGAGGTTAAAGAAATTTTTGGGAGGTTTGAGAGGATTTGGGGAGGTTTTGAGGGGATTTGGGGGAAGATTGGGAAGATTTGGGGAGGCTTCAGGGGGGTTTTGGGGAGGTTTGAGGGGATTTTTGGGAGGTTTGGAGGAGATTTGGGGAGGTTTTGAGGGGATTTGGGGAGGTTTGAGGGGATTTGGGGAGGTTTGGGGGACCATTGGAAAGATTTAGGGAGGTTTCAAGGGATTTTTGGGAGGTTTGAGGGGACTTAGGGAAGTTTTGAGGGGATTTGGGGAAGTTCTGAGGGGATTTGGGGAAGTTCTGAGGGGATTTGGGGAAGTTTGGGGGAAGAATTGAAAGATTTGGGGGGGTTCAAGGGATTTTGGGGAGGTTTGAGGGGATTTGGGGAGGTTTTGAGGGGATTTGGGATTTTGGGGGAAGACTGGAAAGATTTGGGGAGGTTAAAGAAATTTTTGGGAGGTTTGAGGGGATTTGGGGAGGTTTTGAGGGGATTTGGGGGAAGATTGGAAAGATTTGGGGAGGTTTCAAGGGATTTTTGGGAGGTTTGAGGGGATTTTTGTGGCGTTTTGGGGAGGTTTCAGGGGATTTGGGGAAGTTCTGGGGGGATTTGGGGAGGCTTTGAGGGGATTTGGGGAGGTTTGAGGGGACCATTGGAAAGATTTGGGGAGGTTTCAAGGGGGTTTTGGGGAGGTTTGAGGGGATTTTTGGGAGGTTTGAGGGGATTTTTGTGGTGGTTTCGGGAGGTTTGAGGGGATTTGGGGAAGTTCTGAGGGGATTTGGGGAGGTTTGAGGGGATTTGGGGAGGTTTGGGGGACGATTGGAAAGATTTAGGGAGGTTTCAAGGGATTTTTGGGAGGTTTGAGGGGACTTAGGGAAGTTTTGAGGGGATTTGGGGAAGTTCTGAGGGGATTTGGGGAAGTTTGGGGGAAGAATTGAAAGATTTGGGGGGGTTCAAGGGATTTTGGGGAGGTTTGAAGGGATTTGGGGAGGTTTTGAGGGGATTTGGGGGAAGATTGCGAAGATTTGGGGGGGTTTCAGGGGGGTTTTGGGAGGTTTGAGGGGATTTTTGGGAGGTTTGGAGGAGATTTGGGGAGGTTTTGAGGGGATTTGGGGAGGTTTGGGGGACAATTGGAAAGATTTGGGGAGGTTTCAAGGGATTTTTGGGAGGTTTGAGGGGATTTGGGGAAGTTCTGAGGGGATTTGGGGAAGTTTGGGGGAAGAATTGAAAGATTTGGGGGGGTTCAAGGGATTTTGGGGAGGTTTTGAGGGGATTTGGGGGAAGATTGGGAAGATTTGGGGAGGTTTGAGGGAGTTTTTGGGAGGTTTGAGGGGATTTTTGTGGCATCTTCAGGAGGTTTGAGGGGATTTGGGGAAGTTCTGAGGGGATTTGGGGAGGTTTGAGGGAAGACTGGGAAAATTTGGGGAGGTTTCAAGGGATTTTTGGGAGGTTTGAGGGGATTTGGGGAAGTTTTGAGGGGATTTGGGGATTTTGGGGGAAGACTGGAAATATTTGGGGAGGTTAAAGGGATTTTTGGGAGGTTTGAGGGGATTTTTGGGGCGGTTTCGGGAGGTTTGAGGGGATTTGGGGAGGTTTTGAGGGAATTTGGGGGAAGATTGGGAAGATTTGGGGAGGTTTGAGGGAGTTTTTGGGAGGTTTGAGGGGATTTTTGTGGCATCTTCAGGAGGTTTGAGGGGATTTGGGGAAGTTCTGAGGGGATTTGGGGATTTTGGGGGAAGACTGGAAAGATCTGGGGAGATTTCAAGGGATTTTTGGGAGGTTTGAGGGGACTTAGGGAAGTTTTGAGGGGATTTGGGGAAGTTTGGGGGAAGAATTGAAAGATTTGGGGGGGTTCAAGGGATTTTGGGGAGGTTTGAGGGGATTTGGGGAGGTTTTGAGGGGATTTGGGGAGGTTTGGGGGAAGATTGGAAAGATTTGGGGAGGTTAAAGAAATTTTTGGGAGGTTTGAGAGGATTTGGGGAGGTTTTGAGGGGATTTGGGGGAAGATTGGGAAGATTTGGGGAGGCTTCAGGGGGGTTTTGGGGAGGTTTGAGGGGATTTTTGGGAGGTTTGGAGGAGATTTGGGGAGGTTTTGAGGGGATTTGGGGAGGTTTGAGGGGATTTGGGGAGGTTTGGGGGACCATTGGAAAGATTTAGGGAGGTTTCAAGGGATTTTTGGGAGGTTTGAGGGGACTTAGGGAAGTTTTGAGGGGATTTGGGGAAGTTCTGAGGGGATTTGGGGAAGTTTGGGGGAAGAATTGAAAGATTTGGGGGGGTTCAAGGGATTTTGGGGAGGTTTGAGGGGATTTGGGGAGGTTTTGAGGGGATTTGGGATTTTGGGGGAAGACTGGAAAGATTTGGGGAGGTTAAAGAAATTTTTGGGAGGTTTGAGGGGATTTGGGGAGGTTTTGAGGGGATTTGGGGGAAGATTGGAAAGATTTGGGGAGGTTTCAAGGGATTTTTGGGAGGTTTGAGGGGATTTGGGGAGGTTTTGAGGGGATTTGAGGAGGTTTGGAGGAGATTTGGGGAGGTTTTGAGGGGATTTGGGATTTTGGGGGAAGACTGGAAAGATTTGGGGAAGTTTAAGGGGATTTTTGGGAGGTTTTAAGGGATTTTTGTGGCGTTTTCGGGAGGTTTGAGGGGATTTGGGGAAGTTCTGAGGGGATTTGGGGATTTTGGGGGAAGACTGGAAAGATTTGGGGAGGTTTTAATAGGTTTTTGAGGGGATTTTGGGGAATTTGGAGGGGTTTAAGGTGATTTTGGGAGGATCTGGGAAGGTTTAAGAGGATTTTGGGGTGAATTGGGGAGGTTTGGGGAAACTTGGGGAGGTTTAAGGGGATTTTTGGACAACACAGGGAAGATTTGGGGAGGTTTCGAGGGGAATTTGGGCAGCTTTAAAAGCATTTGAGGGAATATTCCCCCAATTTAGGGCACTTTTGGGGGAGGATTTGGGGAAACTTTTAAGGCTCATTTAAGTGCATTTTGGGGGCATTTTACACCGAATTCCAGATTTTTCCTTTGCCTCACTCACTCCTTCCCCTCCTCATCGATATCATCCACTTCATACCTGTGGGGGAAACCACCCAAAATTCACCGTTTTTCCCCCCGTTTCGAGGCCGAGAAAAAAAAAAAAAAAAAAAAATCCCCCCCCAAAAAAGGAAGAATTTTTTGGGGTCAAAAAGAGGGGAATTTGGGGGCTGCTCACTCACTTGTTGGCGGCGTGGCTGTAGCTGACCACCTCAGCCAGGATCCACTGCTCGTCCCCTTCCAGGGCCTTGACCCTGGCGGCCACTTTGTCGCCGGGTTTGGCCACGTAGTCGCCGGCCGCCGGCACCGCCCCGCACAGGGGAGGGGGTCTGGGGGAGGTCGAAACAATTCCTGAACCCCCCCCCCAAAAAATCCCCCTTGGTTTTACCTCTAAATTAAAATATTTTTATATTTTTACTCTGATTTTTACTCTGATTTTTACTCTGATTTTTACTCTGATTTTTACTCTGATTTTTACTCTGATTTTTACTGATTTTTACTGATTTTCACTCTGATTTTTACTCTGATTTTTACTCTGATTTTTACTCTGATTTTTATTCTGAAAATGTCATTTTTTTTTGCACGAAAATGGCTTGCTTTTGCTTCAAACCGCTGGGTTTTACCTTGAAATTGTTGGTTTTCGGGAATGAAATCGCTCGGTTTAGCCCCGAAATTGGAAGTTTTGCTCCCAAATGGCTCGGTTCTAGCTGAGGATGACTCATTTTTACCCGAAAGTTGCTCATTTCTACCTCAAAATCATCAATTTTACCTCAAAATCATCTATTTTACCTCAAAATCATCCATTTCAACCTCAAAATCATCTATTTTTACCTCAAAATCATCAATTTTACCTCAAACCATCTGTTTCTACCTCAAAATCATTTATTTTACCCCAGAATTATCTATTTTATCCCAAAACCATCCATTTCTACCTCAAAATCATCTATTTTATCTCAAAATCATCTGTTTCTATCTCAAAATCATTTATTTTACCCCAAATAATCCATTTCTACCTCAAAATCATTTATTTTACCCCAAAATTATCTATTTTATCCCAAAATCATCCGTTTTTACCTAAAAATCAACCATTTTACCTCAAAATCATCCATTTCAACCTCAAAATCATTTATTTTATCTCAAAATCATCTATTTTTACCTCAAAATCATCAGTTTTACCTCAAATCATCCGTTTCTACCTCAAAATCATTTATTTTAACCTAAAATCATCTATTTTATCCCAAAATCATCTATTTCTACCTCAAAATCATCAATTTTACCCTAAATCATCCATTTCTACCTCAAAATCCTTTATTTTTCCCCAAAATCATCCATTTCTACCTCAAAAAATACTATTTTACCTCAAAACCTCAATTTCTACCCCAAAATCATTTATTTTACCTCAAAATCATTTATTTTACCTCAAAAGCATCCGTTTCTACCTCAAAATCATCAATTTTCCCCCAAAATCCTCCATTTCTACCTCAAAATCAACTATTTTTACCTCAAAATTATTTATTTTACCCCAAAATCATCCATTTCTACCTCAAAATCATCTATTTTACCCCAAAATCCTGTATTTCTACCCCAAAACCAACTATTTTACCCCAAAATCATCCATTTCACCCCAAAATTACCCATTTCTACTGCAAAAATGGCTTCATTTTAACCCAAAATTGCTTATTTTTAACCCAAATTACCCAAGGAGGCACCAATACTCAAATTCCCCTTTTGTTCCTCCCAATTTTCCCCCTTTTTCCCTCCAAAATCCCTCTTTTTCCCCCAAAATCCCCCCATTTTTCCCCCAAAATCCCCCCAAACTCTCATTATTCCCTCAAAGCCCCATTTTTCCCTCATTTTTCCTCACTTGTCCCCCCATTTTTCCTCACTTTCCCCTCATTTTTCCTCACTTTCCCCTCATTTTTCCTCACTTTTCCCCAGGTTTCCCCATCCACAGCGGCAGTGCCACCGGCACCCTCAAATCCCCCCTTTTCCCTCCAAAATCCCACTTTTTCCCCAAAAAATCCCCCATTTTTTCCCCCCAAACCCTCATTATTCCCTCAAATTCCCATTTTCCCCTCAAATTCCCACTTTTTCTCTCATTCTTCCTCACTTTTCCCCTCATTTTCCCTCACTTTTCCCCGGGTTTCCCAATCCACAGCGGCAGCACCATCGGCACCCTCAAATCCCCCCTTTTCCCTCCAAAATCCCTCTTTTTCCCCAAAAAATCCCCCATTTTTTCCCCCCAAACCCTCGTTATTCCCTCAAATTCCCATTTTCCCCTCATTTTTCCCTCATTTTCCCTCACTTTTCCCCTCATTTTTCCTCACTTTTCCCCAGCTTTCCCCATCCACAGCGGCAGCACCATCGGCACCCTCAAATCCCCCCTTTTCCTTCCAAAATCCCACTTTTTCCCTAAAAATCCCCCCATTTTTCCCCAAAAAATCTCCCAAACGTTCATTATTCCTTCAAATTCCCACTTTTCCCCTCATTTTTCCTCACTTTTCCCCTCATTTTCCCTCACTTTTCCCCAGCTTTCCCCATCCACAGCGGCAGCACCATTGGCACCCTCAAATCCACCCTTTTCCTTCCAAAATCCCCCCTTTTTCCCCCACAAATCCCCCTTTTTTCCCCTCAAAACCCCCCCAAACCCTCATTATTCCCTCAAATTCCCATTTTCCCCTCAAATTCCCACTTTTCCCCTCATTTTTCCTCACTTTTCCCCTCATTTTTCCTCACTTTTCCCCAGCTTTCCCCATCCACAGCGGCAGCGTCATCGGCACCCTCAAATCCCCCCTTTTCCTTCCAAAATCCCTCTTTTTCCCCAAAAAACCCCCATTTTTTCCCCCCAAACCCTCATTATTCCCTCAAATTCCCATTTTCCCCTCATTTTTCCTCACTTTTCCCCTCATTTTCCCTCACTTTTCCCCAGCTTTCCCCATCCACAGCGGCAGCACCATCGGCACCCTCAAATCCCCCCTTTTCTTTCCAAAATCCCACTTTTTCCCCAAAAAATCCCCCATTTTTTCCCCCCAAACCCTCATTATTCCCTCAAATTCCCATTTTCCCCCCATTTTTCCTCACTTTTCCCCTCATTTTTCCTCACTTTTCCCCAGCTTTCCCCATCCACAGTGGCAGCACCATCGGCACCCTCAAATCCCCCCTTTTCCTTCCAAAATCCCACTTTTTCCCCAAAAAATCCCCCATTTTTTCCCCCCAAACCCTCATTATTCCCTCAAATTCCCATTTTCCCCTCATTTTCCCTCACTTTTCCCCAGGTTTCCCCATCCACAGCGGCAGCGTCATCGGCACCCTCAAATCCCCCCTTTTCCCTCCAAAATCCCACTTTTTCCCCAAAAAATCCCCCATTTTTTCCCCCCAAACCCTCATTATTCCCTCAAATTCCCATTTTCCCCTCAAATTCCCACTTTTTCTCTCATTCTTCCTCACTTTTCCCCTCATTTTCCCTCACTTTTCCCCGGGTTTCCCAATCCACAGCGGCAGCACCATCGGCACCCTCAAATCCCCCCTTTTCCCTCCAAAATCCCTCTTTTTCCCCAAAAAATCCCCCATTTTTTCCCCCCAAACCCTCGTTATTCCCTCAAATTCCCATTTTCCCCTCATTTTTCCCTCATTTTCCCTCACTTTTCCCCTCATTTTTCCTCACTTTTCCCCAGCTTTCCCCATCCACAGCGGCAGCGTCATCGGCACCCTCAAATCCCCCCTTTTCCTTCCAAAATCCCACTTTTTCCCTAAAAATCCCCCCATTTTTCCCCAAAAAATCTCCCAAACGTTCATTATTCCTTCAAATTCCCACTTTTCCCCTCATTTTTCCTCACTTTTCCCCTCATTTTCCCTCACTTTTCCCCAGCTTTCCCCATCCACAGCGGCAGCACCATTGGCACCCTCAAATCCACCCTTTTCCTTCCAAAATCCCCCCTTTTTCCCCCACAAATCCCCCTTTTTTCCCCTCAAAACCCCCCCAAACCCTCATTATTCCCTCAAATTCCCATTTTCCCCTCAAATTCCCACTTTTCCCCTCATTTTTCCTCACTTTTCCCCTCATTTTTCCTCACTTTTCCCCAGCTTTCCCCATCCACAGCGGCAGCATCATCGGCACCCTCAAATCCCCCCTTTTCCTTCCAAAATCTCCCCTTTTTCCCCAAAAAATCCCCCATTTTTTCCCCCCAAACCCTCGTTATTCCCTCAAATTCCCATTTTCCCCTCAAATTCCCACTTTTCCCCTCATTTTTCCTCACTTTTCCCCAGCTTTCCCCATCCACAACGGCAGCATCATCGGCACCCTCAAATCCCCCCTTTTCCTTCCAAAATCCCTCTTTTTCCCTAAAAATCCCCCCATTTTTCCCCAAAAAAATCTCCCAAACGTTCATTATTCCTTCAAATTCCCACTTTTCCCATCATTTTTCCTCACTTTTCCCCCCATTTTCCCTCACTTCTCCCCAGGTTTCCCCATCCACAGCGGCAGCGTCATCGGCACCCTCAAATCCCCCCTTTTCCTTCCAAAATCCCACTTTTTCCCTAAAAATCCCCCCATTTTTCCCCAAAAAATCTCCCACACGTTCATTATTCCTTCAAATTCCCACTTTTCCCCTCATTTTTCCTCACTTTTCCCCTCATTTTCCCTCACTTTTCCCCAGCTTTCCCCATCCACAGCGGCAGCACCATTGGCACCCTCAAATCCACCCTTTTCCTTCCAAAATCCCCCCTTTTTCCCCCACAAATCCCCCTTTTTTCCCCTCAAAACCCCCCCAAACCCTCATTATTCCCTCAAATTCCCATTTTCCCCTCAAATTCCCACTTTTCCCCTCATTTTTCCTCACTTTTCCCCTCATTTTTCCTCACTTTTCCCCAGCTTTCCCCATCCACAGCGGCAGCATCATCGGCACCCTCAAATCCCCCCTTTTCCTTCCAAAATCTCCCCTTTTTCCCCAAAAAATCCCCCATTTTTTCCCCCCAAACCCTCGTTATTCCCTCAAATTCCCATTTTCCCCTCAAATTCCCACTTTTCCCCTCATTTTTCCTCACTTTTCCCCAGCTTTCCCCATCCACAACGGCAGCATCATCGGCACCCTCAAATCCCCCCTTTTCCTTCCAAAATCCCTCTTTTTCCCTAAAAATCCCCCCATTTTTCCCCAAAAAAATCTCCCAAACGTTCATTATTCCTTCAAATTCCCACTTTTCCCATCATTTTTCCTCACTTTTCCCCCCATTTTCCCTCACTTCTCCCCAGGTTTCCCCATCCACAGCGGCAGCGTCATCGGCACCCTCAAATCCCCCCTTTTCCTTCCAAAATCCCCCCTTTTTCCCCCAAAATCCTTATTCATCCCTCCCCAAACCCTCGTTATTCCCTCAAATTCCCATTTTCCCCTCAAATTCCCACTTTTCCCCTCATTTTTCCTCACTTTTCCCCTCATTTTCCCTCACTTTTCCCCAGCTTTCCCCATCCACAGCGGCAGCATCATCGGCACCCTCAAATCCCCCCTTTTCCTTCCAAAATCCCACTTTTTCCCCCACAAAGCCCCCCATTTTTCCCCCAAAAATCCCCCAAACCCTCATTATTCCCTCAAATTCCCACTTTTCCCCTCATTTTTCCTCACTTTTCCCCTCATTTTCCCTCACTTCTCCCCGGGTTTCCCCATCCACAGCGGCAGCGTCATCGGCACCCTCAAATCCCCCCTTTTCCTTCCAAAATCTCCCCTTTTTCCCCAAAAAAACCCCCATTTTTTCTCCCCAAACCCTCATTATTCCCTCAAATTCCCATTTTTCCCTCATTTTTCCTCACTTTTCCCCTCATTTTTCCTCACTTTCCCCTCATTTTTCCTCACTTTTCCCCAGGTTTCCCCATCCACAGCGGCAGCGTCATCGGCACCCTCAAATCCCCCCTTTTCCTTCCAAAATCCCTGTTTTTTCCCTAAAAATCCCCCCTTTGTCCCCCAAAATCCTTATTCATCCCTCCCCAAACCCTCGTTATTCCCTCAAATTCCCATTTTCCCCTCATTTTTCCTCACTTTTCCCCTCATTTTCCCTCACTTTTCCCCAGCTTTCCCCATCCACAGCGGCAGTGCCACCGGCACCCTCAAATCCCCCCTTTTCCTTCCAAAATCCCACTTTTTCCCCCACAAATCCCCCCATTTTTCCCCCAAAATCCCCCCCAAACTCTCATTATTCCCTCAAATTCCCACTTTTCCCCCCGTTTTTCCTCACTTTTTCCCTCATTTTTCCTCACTTTTCCCCCCATTTTCCCTCACTTTTCCCCAGCTTTCCCCATCCACAGCGGCAGCACCATCGGCACCCTCAAATCCCCCCTTTTCCTTCCAAAATCCCTCTTTTTCCCCCACAAATCCCCCTTTTTTCCCCTCAAAACCCCCCCAAACCCTCATTATTCCCTCAAATTCCCACTTTTCCCCTCAAATTCCCACTTTTCCCCTCATTTTTCCTCACTTTTCCTCTCATTTTCCCTCACTTCTCCCCAGCTTTCCCCATCCACAACGGCAGCGTCATCGGCACCCTCAAATCCCCCCTTTTCCCTCCAAAATCCCACTTTTTCCCCAAAAAATCCCCCATTTTTTCCCCCCAAACCCTCATTATTCCCTCAAATTCCCATTTTCCCCTCAAATTCCCACTTTTCCCCTCATTTTTCCTCACTTTTCCCCTCATTTTCCCTCACTTTTCCCCAGCTTTCCCCATCCACAACGGCAGCGCCATCGGCACCCTCAAATCCCCCCTTTTCCTTCCAAAATCCCACTTTTTTCCCTAAAAATCCCCCCTTTTTCCCCCAAAATCCCCCAAACCCTCATTATTCCCTCCAATTCCCATTTTTCCCCTCATTTTTCCTCACTTTTCCCCTCATTTTTCCTCACTTTTCCCCGGGTTTCCCCATCCACAACAGCAGCGCCATCGGCACCCTCAAATCCCCCCTTTTCCTTCCAAAATCCCTCTTTTTCCCTAAAAATCCCCCCATTTTTCCCCAAAAAAATCTCCCAAACGTTCATTATTCCTTCAAATTCCCACTTTTCCCCTCATTTTTCCTCACTTTTCCCCTCATTTTCCCTCACTTTTCCCCGGGTTTCCCCATCCACAGCGGCAGCACCATCGGCACCCTCAAATCCCCCCTTTTCCTTCCAAAATCCCTCTTTTTCCCCCACAAATCCCCCTTTTTTCCCCTCAAAACCCCCCCAAACCTTCATTATTCCCTCAAATTCCCACTTTTCCCCTCAAATTCCCACTTTTCCCCTCATTTTTCCTCACTTTTCCTCTCATTTTCCCTCACTTCTCCCCAGCTTTCCCCATCCACAACGGCAGCGTCATCGGCACCCTCAAATCCCCCCTTTTCCCTCCAAAATCCCACTTTTTCCCCAAAAAATCCCCCATTTTTTCCCCCCAAACCCTCATTATTCCCTCAAATTCCCATTTTTCCCTCATTTTTCCTCACTTTTCCCCTCATTTTTCCTCACTTTTCCCCTCATTTTTCCTCACTTCTCCCCAGCTTTCCCCATCCACAGCGGCAGCACCATCGGCACCCTCAAATCCCCCCTTTTCCTTCCAAAATCCCTGTTTTTTCCCTAAAAATCCCCCCTTTGTCCCCCAAAATCCTTATTCATCCCTCCCCAAACCCTCGTTATTCCCTCAAATTCCCATTTTCCCCTCATTTTTCCTCACTTTTCCCCTCATTTTCCCTCACTTTTCCCCGGGTTTCCCCATCCACAGCGGCAGCACCATCGGCACCCTCAAATCCCCCCTTTTCCTTCCAAAATCCCACTTTTTCCCCCACAAATCCCCCTTTTTTCCCCTCAAAACCCCCCCAAACCCTCATTATTCCCTCCAATTCCCATTTTCCCCTCATTTTCCCTCACTTTTCCCCTCATTTTTCCTCACTTTTCCCCGGGTTTCCCGATCCACAGCGGCAGCGTCATCGCCGACTGCTGCAGCAGCGTCATCAGCACCCCCCTCCTCATCGTCTTCCTGGGCGGCTCCGCCTCGCTGTAGATCCCGGCGATTTTTGCCGCTGGAATCAAAACATTTGAAACAACCGAAAAAAAAAAAATCAATAAAAACTCCCCGATCCCCTCAAAATCCCGATGGATTTTGGTGGAATTTTGAGGGATTTGAAGCTTTTCCCGCCTTTCCCCCCCCCGCCCCCACAGCCCGGTGTGAGGGGAGCGTGGCCGCAGCGCCCCCTGGCGGCCGTACCGATGCGGCGCTCCTCCAGCAGGGATTTGATCTCGGCGATTTTATCCAAGGCTCTCCTGAGGACGCTGAGGGGATTAAAAAAACACGGGGAAAAAGGTAAAAATTGGGGGGAAAAAATGGAATTTGGAAAGCGGAGGGAAAAAGGGGGGGTTTTGAGGGGAGGGGGTGGGGGTTTGGGGTGAAAAAGGGGAGTTTTGGGGGCGGAGAAAGGGGGGGGGGAAGGAGATTTTGAGGAGAAAATAGCGGGGAGTTGTGAGGGAAAAGGAGGGAATTGTGAGGGAAAAGGGGAGATTTGGGGAGAAAAAGGGGGGATTTGGGAGGTAAAGGGGGGGTTTTGGGGGGTAAAGGAGGAATTTGAGGGGGAAAAGTGGAAATTGGAGGGGATAAAGCAGAAATTCGAGAGAAAAAAGAATCTTGAGGGGGGAAAATGGAAATTTGAGGGGGAAAAGCAGAAATTTGAGAGAAAAAGCAGAATCTTGAGGGGGAAAAATGGAAATTTGAAGGGGAAAAGTAGAAATCTGAGCGGGAAAAGAGGAAATTTTCAGGGGGAAAAGTGGAATTTTGATGGGAAAAACAGAAATTTGAGGGGAAAGCAAGAATTTTGAAGGAAAACCAGCAATTCTGAGGGGAAAATGGAGAGTTTTGAGAGAAAACCAGGGAGTTTTGAAGGAAAAGGGGGGAATTTGGGAGAAAAAGCAGAAATTTGAAGTGAAAAAGAAATCTGATGGGGAAAAGGGAAAAATTAGCAGGGAAAAAGTGGAAATCTGAGGGGGAGAAACAAAAATCTGAGGGGAAAAAACAGAAATTTGAGGGGAAAAAGCAAAAATCTGAGGGGGAAAACTAGAAATCTGAGGGGAAAAGCAGAAATCTGAGGGGGAAAAGTGAAAATCTGAGGGGAAAAAGTGGGAATTTGAAGGGATAAAATGGGAATGTGGGGAAATAAAGCAAGAACTTGAGGGAAAAAGTGGAAATTGGAGAGGAAAACCAAATTTGAGATGGAAAAGTGGAAATCTGAGGGGGAAAAAAGGAAAAATTAGCAGAGAAAAAGTGGAAATCTGAGGGGGAAAAGCAGAAATCTGAGGGGGAAAAGAAATTTGAGGGGAAAAAGCAAAAATCTGAGGGGGAGAAGTGGAAATCTGAGGGGAAAAAGTGGGAATTTGAAGGGAAAAAAGTGGGAATTTGAAGGGATAAAGTGGGAATGTGGGGAAATAAAGCAAGAATTTGAGGGGGAAAATGGAAATTAGAGAGGAAAAAGAAATTTGACATGGAAAAGTGGAAATCTGAGGGGGAAAAAAGGAAAAATTAGCAGGGAAAAAGTGGAAATCTGAGGGGAAAAAGTGGAAATCTGAGAGGGAAATGTGGAAATCTGAGGGGAAAAGTAGAAATTTAAGGGGAAAAAGGAAAAATTAGCAGGGCAAAAGTGGAAATCTGAGGGGCAAAAGCAGGAATTTGAGGAGAAAAGTGGAAATTTGAGGGGAAAAAGGAAAAATTAGCAGGAAAAAAGTGGAAATCTGAGGGGAAAAAGTGGAAACCTGAGAGAAAAAAGTGGAAATTTAAGGAGAAAAAGGGAAAATTAGCAGGGAAAAAGTGGAAATCAGAGGGGGAAAAGCAGAAATCTGAGAGGAAAAAGTAGAAATTTAAGGGGAAAAAGGAAAAATTAGCAGGGCAAAAGTGGGAATCTGAGGGGAAAAAGTGGAAATGTGAGGGGGGAAAAGCAGAAATCTGAGGGAAAAAGTGGAAATTTAAGGGAAAAAAGGAAAAATTAGCAGGGAAAAAGTGGAAATCTGAGGGGAAAAAGCGGAAATCTGAGGGGGGAAAAGCAGGAATTTGAGGAGAAAACTGGAAGTTTGAGGGGAAAAAGCGGAAATTTGAGGAGAAAAAGGAAAAATTAGCAGGAAAAAAGTGGAAATCTGAGGGGAAAAGTGGAAATCTGAGGGGAAAAAGTGGAAATTTAAGGGGAAAAAGGGAAAATTAGCGGGGAAAAAGGGAAAATTAGCAGGGAAAAAGTGGAAATCTGAGGGGAAAAGTGGAAATCTGAGGGGAAAAAGTAGAAATTTAAGGGGAAAAGCGAAAATTAGCAGGGAAAAAGTGGAAATCTGAGGGAGAAAAGTGGAAACCTGAGGGAAAAAGTGGAAATTTAAGGGGAAAAAGGGAAAATTAGCAGGGCAAAAGTGGAAATCTGAGGGGAAAAGTGGAAATCTGAGGGGAAAAAGTAGAAATTTAAGGGGAAAAAGGGAAAATTAGCAGGGGAAAAGTGGGGATCTGAGAAGGAAAAGTGGAAACCTGAGGGAAAAAAGTAGAAATTTAAGGGGAAAAGGGAAAATTAGCAGGGCAAAAGTGGAAATCTGAGGGGAAAAGTGGAAATCTGAGGGGAAAAAGTAGAAATTTAAGGGGAAAAGCGAAAATTAGCAGGGAAAAAGTGGAAATCTGAGGGAGAAAAGTGGAAACCTGAGGGAAAAAGTGGAAATTTAAGGGGAAAAAGGGAAAATTAGCAGGGAAAAAGTGGAAATCTGAGGGGAAAAAGTAAAAATTTAAGGGGAAAAAGGGAAAATTAGCAGGGAAAAAGTGGAAATCTGAGGGGGAAAAGTGGAAATCTGAGGGGAAAGAGCAGAAATTGGGGGAATGCCGGGGTTTTTTTGGGATTTAAGACCGGAATTCCAGACTCACTTGCACTCGGCCTCGGCGTCGGCCTTGGCTGTGGTGTAGAGCCCGCGGAGCTTGGTGCGGTAATAGGGGGAGACTGGGGGGGTCCCGGGGGGTGAGGGGGGCCCCAAAACCCCCCGAAATCCCCCCAAAATTCCCCCCAAATCCCGGGATTTTACTTTTGTTCTCCGTCTGCATCCGCTCGTGCGTCTTCTGGATGTTCACCAGGTTGTGCTCGCTGCGGGAGCGCTCCTCCTGAGGGGGGGGAAAAGTTGGGGGAAAAAACCGGGAAATTGGGTCAAAAAGGAGGCCAAAATGGGGGAAAATGAGGAAAAAAAGGGGGGGGAATGGAGAAAAGAAGGAGGAGATTGGTGGGAAATGGGGGGAAAAAAGGGGGAAAATTGGAGTTTGGGGTTAATAATGGGGGATTTATGAGGGGAAAATGGGAAATTTGGGGGGGAAAAGGGAGAAAAATGGGATTTGAGGGGATGAGTATGGATTTTGGGGGGAAAAGGGAGAAAGATGGGAAATTTGGGGGGGAAAAGGGAGAAAAATGGGATTTGGGGGGATGAATATGGATTTTGGGGGGGGAAGGGAGAAAAATGGGAAATTTGGGGGGGAAAAGGGAGAAAAATGGGATTTGGGGGGATGAATATGGATTTTGGGGGGAAAGGGAGAAAGATGGGAAATTTGGGGGGGAAAAGGGAGAAAAATGGGATTTGGGGGAGTGAATATGGGTTTTGGGGGGGAAATTGGAGGTTGGAGTTAATAAAGAAGGATTTAGGGGGATAAAAGAAGGATTTGGGGAGTATAAATAGGAGTTTAGGGGGGAAGGGCATTTTGAGGGGATAACGCGGGAAAAGGGGTTTTGGGGGGGGAAAGAGGATTGGAAATAAAGAGTAAATTGGCAGGTTTGGAGCAGAAATGGGTGGGTTTGGACAGAATGGGTGATTTGGGGGTGAAAATGAGCAATTTTAAGGCAAAATGGGTGATTTCGGGGGCAAAAATGAGCGATTTCGGGGGCAGAAATTGGCGATTTGAGAGTGAAGGGGGTGGGTTTGAAGTAGAAATGGGTGATTTGGGGGCACAAATGGGAGATTTTAAGGAGAAATGAAGGTTTGGGGGCAGAAAGAGTTGAATGTGGGATACAAGCCAGCGATTTTGTGCTAAAAACCACCCGTTTTAAGATAAAATCGGTGATTTCCGCGGTAACTGGGTGGCGATGGGGTCGAAATGGGGAATTTGGAGGGGCTCATGAGCGCGAAACGGGGGCTCCGTGAGGGGATATGGGGAAGGGGGAAATAGCAGGATCGCTGAGGAGAAAGGGAGGAAAAGCGGAGGAAACGGGGATCGGTGAGGGGAAAATGGGGAGTCCTGAGAGGGAACGGGGGATCCTAAAGGGAAACGCGGCATCCCAACCCCCCCGAAAACGCGGTACCTGCGTCTGTTTAATGAGCTGGTGCAGCTCCCCCAGCAGCTCCGCGATGCGCGAATCCGCCGAGACCAGCGCCATGACGGGAGAACGGAACGGAGGGGAAGGAGGAGGGCGGGGCAAAATGGCGGCGGCTCCTGAGGGGACCCGCGGGAGGAAAGGCGGGAGGGAGGGCGGGACAAAATGGCGGCGGCGCCTCAGGGGGGAGCGGAGCTCTGAGGCGCTAAACCACGCCCACAATTCACCATATATGGTCAAAGCCGCGCCTGTTTGTTAATATTAATTGGGCGGTGAAGCCACGCCCACAACGTGTCCATATATGGGGCGCGCGCCGCGCAGCCACGCCCATTATCTCCTAATATGGTATTCCCGCGCTTTAAGCCACGCCCCCTCGCCGCGCCAAAGATGGGTGTCACGTGACGGGCGCCGTCACGTGACGAGCGCCCCAACATGGCGGACGAGGAACCGCTGCTGCCGCCGGGTGAGAGGGGGGAGAGAGAGAGAGAGAGAGCGCCAAAAACCGGCACTAAAATCGGGCTTAAAAAGCGGGAATTTGGGACCCACAGCGCCACAAAAACCGGCATTTCCAACCCGGGCCTGACAGGGCAGGGAATGCAAAGGGGAAAGGCGCCCCGGGAGTAACACCCGGAGCCTTAAAAAGCGCCACCGGGAGCCACAAACCGCCCCCAAAATCTGCTAAAATCACCCTAAAAATCTTCCCCTCCCCCCCTACAGCCGCCGAGCCCGCCCCTCCCCCACCGCCCCCGACCTCCTCGTGGCGAATCGGAGCCGCTTTTTGGTGAGTGCTTGATTCAAAAACCCCCGATTTTCCCCCCAAAACGGAGCCGGGTTTTTGTTAAATTAAACCCCCACACCCATTTAAACCCCGCCCCCCCCCGCAGGATTTTGGGGCTGTGTAACAACTTCCCGTACGTGCTGATGCTCAGCGCCGCCCGCGACCTGCTGGAGCCACGCCCCGTGAGTGGCCACGCCCCCTTTTTACCTTTAAAAACCACGCCCCCTCTGGGGGAAGGCCACGCCCCTTTTTCACGCGGCGAAATTCCCAAATTTTTTGGTTTTTTTGGTTTTTTTTCCCGTTTTTTTTTTTTAGGGGGAAGCGCCGCGGAATCGGAGCCGCCATGACTGCGACCCTGTGGGGACGGGGGTGGGTGGGGCTTAAGGGGGCGGGGCTTGGGAGGCGGGAGCTGATTGGGTGGGGTTGGAGGGGCGGGGCTTAGGAGGTGGGAGCTGATTGGGTGAGGGTTGGAGGGGCGGGGCTAAAGGGGAGGTGGGAGCTGATTGGGTGGGGCTTAAGGGGGCGGGGCTTGGGGAGGTGGGAGATGATTGGGTGGGGTTGGAGGGGCGGGGCTTGGAAGGTGGGAGCTGATTGGGTGGGGCTTAAGGGGGCGGGTCTTAAGTGGGCGGGGCTTGGGGAGGTGGGAGCTGATTGGGATCCCGGGATTTTGGGGAGAATTCTTGGGATTTTGGGGCGAATTCCTGGGATTTTGGGGAGAATTCCCGGATTTTGGGGTGAATTCTGAGGATTTTGGGGCGAATTCCCGGATTTTGGGGCGAATTCCTGGATTTTGGGGTGAATTCTTGGGATTTTGGGGCGAATTCCCGGATTTTGGGGCGAATTCTGAGGATTTTGGGGCGAATTCTGAGGATTTTGGGGCGAATTTCCGGGATTTTGGGGTAAATTCTGAGGATTTTGGGGCGAATTGGTGGGATTTTGGGGCGAATTCCCGGGGTTTTGGTGTGAATTCTGGGGATTTTGGGGCGAATTCCGGGGATTTTGGGGTGAATTCCGGGGATTTTGGGGCGAATTCTTGGGATTTTGGGGCGTATTCCCGGGATTTTTGGGTGAATTCCGGGGATTTTGGGGTAAATTCCGGGGATTTTGGGGGGAATTCTGGGGATTTTGGGGCGAATTCTGAGGGTTTTGGGGTGAATTCCGGGGATTTTGGGGCGAATTCCGGGGATTTTGGGGCGAATTCCCAGATTTTGGGGTGAATTCCGGGAATTTTGGGGTGAATTCCGGGGATTTTGGGGTGAATTCCGGGGATTTTGGGGCAAATTGGTGGGATTTTGGGGAGAATTCTGGGGATTTTGGGGGCAAATTCCCGGATTTTGGGGAGAATTCCGGGAATTTTGGGGCGAATTCCGGGATTTTGGGGCGAATTGGTGGGATTTTGGGGAGAATTCCCGGATTTTGGGGCGAATTCTGGGGATTTTGGGGGCGAATTCCCGGATTTTGGGGAGAATTCCTGGATTTTGGGGTGAATTCTTGGGATTTTGGGGCGAATTCTTGGGATTTTGGGGCGAATTCCCGGGGTTTTGGGGGCGAATTCCTGGATTTTGGGGCGAATTCTGAGGATTTTGGGGCAAATTGGTGGAATTTTGGGGCGAATTCCGGGGATTTTGGGGCGAATTCCCGGGATTTTGGGGTGAATTCTGGGGATTTTGGGGCAAATTCCTGGGATTTTGGGGTGAATTCTTGGGATTTTGGGGCGAATTCTGGGGATTTTGGGGCAAATTGGTGGGATTTTGGGGTGAATTCCGGGGATTTTGGGGCAAATTCCCGGGATTTTGGGGCGAATTCCCAGATTTTGGGGTGAATTCCGGGAATTTTGGGGTGAATTCCGGGGATTTTGGGGTGAATTCCGGATTTTGGGGCAAATTCCCGGATTTTGGGGAGAATTGGTGGGATTTTGGGGTGAATTCCGGGGATTTTGGGGCAAATTGGTGGGATTTTGGGGTGAATTCCGGGGATTTTGGGGCAAATTGGTGGGATTTTGGGGTGAATTCCGGGGATTTTGGGGCGAATTCTGGGGATTTTGGGGCGAATTCCCGGATTTTGGGGCGAATTCCTGGGATTTTGGGGTGAATTCCGGGGATTTTGGGGCGAATTCCCGGGATTTTGGGGTGAATTCTGGGGATTTTGGGGCAAATTCCTGGGATTTTGGGGTGAATTCTTGGGATTTTGGGGCGAATTCTGGGGATTTTGGGGCAAATTGGTGGGATTTTGGGGTGAATTCCGGGGATTTTGGGGCAAATTCCCGGGATTTTGGGGCGAATTCCTGGATTTTGGGGCGAATTCCCGGGATTTTGGGGCGAATTCCCGGGATTTCGGCGCAGGCCGTGCTCCTGGCCGACGTCCTCCCTGCGCTCGCCGTGAAGCTGCTGCTGCCCCTGCTGGGGGAGGGGCTTCCCCTGCGGTGAGGGGCGGGGCTTAAGGGGGCGGGGCCTAAAGGGGGCGGGGCTTAAATGGGGTGGGACCTAAAGGGGTGGGGATTAAAGGGGGAGGGGCTTAAAGGGGAGGGGATTAAAGGGGTGGGGCCTAAATGGGAGGGGCTTAAAAGGAGTGGGGCTTAAAGGGGGTGGGGCCTAAAGAGGTGGAGCCTAAAAGGGGTGGGGCCTAAAGGGGGTGGGGCTTAAAGGGGTGGGGTTTAAAGGGGGCAGGGGCTGAAGAGGGTGGGGCCTAAAGGGGGTGGGGCCTAAAGGGGGTGGGGCCTGAGGGGGAGGGGCAGAAGGGGTGGGGTTTAAAGGGGCGGGGCCTAAAGGGAGTGGGGTTTAAAGGGGTGGGGGCTCAAAAGGGGTGGGGCCTAAAGGGGGTGGGACGTGAGGGGGGCGGGGTTTAAGTGGGCGGGGCCTAAAAGGGCGGGGTTTAAAGGGGGTGGGACCTGAAGGGGTGGAGCATAAAAGGGGTGGGGCCTAAAGGGGGTGGGGTTTAAGGGGGTTGGGCCTAAAGTGTGTGGGGTTTAAAGGGGGTGGGGCTTAAAGGAGGCTGGGCCTAAAGGGGGTGGGGTTTAAGGGGCAGGGCCTGAAAGGGCAGGGCCTAAAGGGGGTGGGGTCTAAAGGGGGTGGGGTTTAAAGGGGGCAGGGCCTGAAGGGGTGGGGTTTAATGGGGTGGGGCCTAAATGGGAGAGGGTTAAAAGGAGTGGGGCTTAAAGGGGGGGGCCTAAAGAGGTGGAGCCTAAAAGGGGCGGGGCCTAAAGGGGGTGGGGCCTAAAGGGGGTGGGGCTGGAAGGGGCGGGGCCTGAGGGGGAGGGGCAGAAGGGGTGGGATTTAAAGGGGCGGGGCTTAAAGAGGTGGAGCCTAAAAGGGGCGGGGCCTAAAGGGGGTGGGGTTTAAAGGGGGCAGGGGCTGAAGGGGGTGGGGCCAAGAGGGGGTGGGGTCTAAAGGGGTGGGGCTTAAGGGGTGGGGCTTAAGGGGAGGGGCTTAAAGGGGGGTGGGCCTAAAGGGGAGGGGGCTGAAGGGGGTGGGGTTTAAAGGGGTGGGGCCTAGAAGGGCGGGGTTTAAAGGGGGTGGGTCTGATGGGTGGGGCCTAAAGGGATGGGGCCTAAAAGGGGCAGGGCCTAAAGGGGGCCGGGGGCCTAAGGGGGTGGGGCTTAGAGGGGTGGGGCTGGAAGGGGTGGGGTTTAAGGGGGTTGGGCCTAAAGCGTGTGGGGTTTAAAGGGGGTGGGGCCTAAAGGTGTGGAGCCTAAAAGGGGCAGAGCCTAAAGGGGGTGGGGCCTAAAGTGGGTGGGGTTTAAGGGGGTGGGGCTTAAAGGGGCGGGGCCTGAAAGGGCAGGGCCTAAAGGAGCTGGGGCCTAAAGGGGGCAGGGCAGGAAGGGGGCGGGGCCTGAGGGGGAGGGGCGGAAGGGGTAGGGTTTAAACGGGCGGGGCCTAAAGGGAGTGGGGTTTAAAGGGGTGGGGGCTCAAAAGGGGTGGGGCCTAAAGGGGGTGGGATGTGAGGGCGCGGTGTTTAAGTGGGCGGGGCCTAAAAGGGCAGGGCCTGAAAGGGCGGGGCCTAAAGGGGGTGGGGTTTAAAGGGGCGGGGCCTAAATGGTTGAGGGGCCAGAGTGGGTGGGGCTTAAAGGGGGCGGGGCCTTGGGTGGGCTTGGATAGGAGGTGTTAAAAGGGGGAGGGGCTTAAAGGGGTGGGGCTTAAAAGGGTGGGGCTTAAAGGGGAGGGGATTAAAGGGGAGGGCATTAAATGGGCGGGGCTTAAAGGGGAGGGGCTTAAAGGGTGGTGCTTAAAGGGTGGTGCTTAAAGGGTGGTGCTTAAAGGGGAGGGGCTTAAAGGGGCGGAGCTTAAAGGGTGGTGCTTAAAGGGGAGGGGCTTAAAGGGGCGGGGCTTAAAGGGGTGGCAGCTGAAGGGGGAGGGGCTTAAGGGGGATGGGCTTAAAGGGGCAGGGTTTAAATGGGAGGGGATTAAAGGGGGAGGGGCTTAAAGGGGAGGGGGTTAAATGGGAGGGGCTTAAGGGGTGGGGCTTAAATGGGTGGGGCTTAAAGAGGGTGGGGCTTAAAGGGGCGTGGCTTAAAGGGGGAGTGGCTTAAATGGGTTGGGGCTTAAAGGGGGAGGGGTGCAAGGGGCGGAGCTTGAAGGGGAGGGGCTTAAGGGGTGGAGCTTAAAGGGGCAGGGCTTAAAGGGGGAGGGGCTTAAAGGGGTGGGGCTTAAAGGGGAGGGGCTTAAGGTGGGGTCTAAAGGGGGCGGGGCTTAAAGGGGAGGGGCTCAAAGGGGCGGGGCTTGAAGGGGGAGGGTCTTAAAGGGGCGGAGTTTGGAGGAATGACGGGAAATTTTGGGGGGAATGAAAAGTCACAAAGGGAATTTTTTTGGGGGGGAAAAAAAGGGAATTTGGGGGGGCACCGAAGGGGGCGTGGCCAGAGCGTGACCACGCCCAGCGGTGGCCACGCCCCTCCCCCTCCGTCCCAGCCGGCCCCTCCCCCTCCCGCAGGGCGCGCGTGGTGGCCGTGGCTCTGAGCCTGTGGGGCAGCGTCAGCGCCGTGGCCACGGCCAGCGGGAGCCTGGGCAGCCTCGGGGGTGAGCGGGCACTCGGGGGGCACTCGGGGGGCACTCGGGGGTCAGTGGGGGCACTCAGGGGTCAGTGGGGTCAGTCAGGGGTCACTCAGGGGTCAGTGGGGTCAGTCGGGGGTCACTCAGGGGTCAGTGGGGTCAGTCGGGGGGCACTCAGGGGTCAGTGGGGTCAGTCGGGGGGCAGTGGGGTCAGTCAGCGGTTACTGGGAGTCACTGGGAGTCATTGGGATCAGTCAGGGGTCACTCAGGGGTCACTCAGGGGTCAGTCGGGGTCAGTGGGGTCAGTCGGGGGTCAGGGGGGTCAGTGGGGGGTTACTGGGAGTCACTGGGGGCACTCAGGGGTCACTCGGGTCACTCAGGGGTCAGGGGGGTCAGTCGGGGTCAGTGGGGTCAGTCAGGGGTTACTGGGAGTCACTGGGAGTCATTGGGATCAGTCAGGGTCACTCAGAGGTCACTCAGGGTCACTTGGGGCACTCAGCGGGCACTCAGGGGTCAGTGGGGTCACTCGGGGGTCAGGGGGGTCAGTCAGGGGTTACTGGGAGTCACTGGGATCAGTCAGGGTCACTCAGGGTCACTCAGGGGTCACTCAGGGGTCAGTGAGGTCAGTTGGGGGTCAGGGGGGTCAGTGGGGTCACTCAGGGCACTCGGGGGGCACTCGGGGGTCAGTGGGGGGTCAGGGGGGTCAGTCGGGGGGCAGTGGGGTCAGTCGGGGGTTACTGGGAGTCACTGGGGGCACTCAGGGGTCACTCAGGGGTCAATGAGGGGTCAGGGGTCACTCAGGGGCCACTCAGGGTCACTCAGGGTCACTTTGGGGTCACTCAGGGTCACTCAGGGTCACTCAGAGGTCACTCAGGGACATGCAGGGGTCACTCAGGGTCACTTGGGTCAATGGGGTCACTCGGGGGTTGCTGGGAGTCACTGGGATCAGTCAGGGTCACTCCGGGGTCACTCAGGGGTCACTCAGGGGTCACTCAGGGGTCACTCAGGGTCACTCAGGGGTCACTCAGGGGTCACTCAGGGGTCACCCAGGGGTCACTCAGGGGTCACTCAGGGGTCACTCTCTGCTCTCCCAGGGGTGGCCCTCGGCAGTGCGGGGGCGGGGCTGGGTGAGGTCACCTTCCTGACCTTGGCGTCCTCCTACCCCAGGTAAGGCCCAAATCACCCCAAAATGGGCCCAAATCACCCCAAAATGCCTCCAAACCCCCCCGTGAAAACGCTGGGAGGGGCCCTAAAACGAGGGGGAGGCGCCCCCAAAACGCCTCCAAATCACCCCAAAAACCCTGCCTGGAAACCACCCAAAAAACCGGGGGGAGGGGCTTGGCTGGGAGGGGTTGGGGGCGTGGCCCGGCCCCTCCCCCACCCCGGCCCTTCCCCTCCCCTCCCCCCACAGCTCCGGGCTCTCCCATTGGTCGTCGGGGACGGGCGCGGCCGGACTGGGCGGGGCTTTGTCCTTCTGGGGGCTGCGGGCGGCGCTGCCCCTCCCCCACGCGCTGCTGCCGGCGCTGGCCCTGCCCCCCAGCATGCTGCTCAGGTGAGGGGGGGGAGGGGCGTGGGAGGGGGCAGGGACCCCCCCAAATCCGAGCTTTCAGCCCCAAAATTCCTTAGCGTTCGGAAAAACCCCGAAATTCCGGCGTTTCGCCCCAAATTTCGGCTTTTTTGCCCCGAATTTCGGGGTTTTTTTCCCCAAATTTCAGGTTTTTTTCCCAAAATTTTGGGGTTTTTTTCCCAAATTTTCTGCTTTTTTCCTCCAAATTTCCGCTTCTGACCTCGAATTTCCCCTTTTTCCCCCAAATCTCGGCATTTTCCCCTCAAATCTCAGCTTTTTCCCCCAAATTTCCGCTTTTTCCCCAAATTTCTGCTTTTTTCCCCAAATTTCCCTTTTTTCCCCCAAATCTTGGCATTTTCCCCCAAATTTCCGCCTTTTTCCCCCAATTTCTGCTTTTTTTCCCAAATTTCGGGGTTTTCCCCCAAATTTCCTTATCTCCCCCCAAATTTCCCCTTTTTTCCCCAAATTTCTGCTTTTGACCCCAAATTCCCCCTTTTTCCCCCAAATTTCGTCATTTTCTCCCCAAATCTCGGCACTTTCCCCCAAATTTCCACCTTTTTTCCCCAAATTTCCACATTTTTCCCCGAATTTCGGGGTTTTCTTCAAAATTTCCTCTTTTCCCCCCAAAGTTGCACCTTTTTCCCCCAAATTTCCACTTTTTTTCCCAAATTTTGGCCTTTTCCTTTCACATTTCTTCGTTTTCTACCAAATTTCCACTTTTTCCCCCAAATTTCCTCTTTTTTCCCCCAAATTTTGCAGGTTTGGCCCCAAATTTGCTTTTTTCCCCAAATTTTGGCTTTATTTCCCTAAAATTTCTGCTTTTCCCCCCAAATTTCGTCATTTTCCCCCCAAATCTCGGCTTTTTCCCCCAAATTTCTGCTTTTTTCCCAAAATTTTGGGGTTTTCCCCCAAAATTTCTGCTTTTCCCCCAAATTTTCCCCAAATTTCCTCAAAATTTTCCCCAAATTCCCCCCAAACTCTCTAAATTTTCCCAAATTTCATAAAATTCCCTCAAATTCCCCCAATTTTCCCCAAATTCCCCCCAAAACCCCCAAACTTTCCCAAATTTCCCCAAATTCCCCCCAAAATTCCCCAAATTCCCCCCAAAATTTCTCTAAAATTTCCCGAATTCCCTCAAATTCTCCCCGAATTTCCCCAAATTCCCCCAAAATTTCTCTGAATTTTCCCAAATTTCG
The DNA here is from genome assembly GCF_041296385.1 of Aphelocoma coerulescens. Lineage (NCBI taxonomy): Eukaryota > Metazoa > Chordata > Aves > Passeriformes > Corvidae > Aphelocoma > Aphelocoma coerulescens. The sequence continues at coordinate 214,603 of NW_027183529.1, forward strand.
TCAAATTCCCCCGAAAATCCCCCGAATTTCGCATTTTTACGTTTTTTTCCCGTTTTCCCCTTTTTTCTCCCCAGTTTTTTCTTCCTCCTGGGGCCTCCCCCCCCTCCCCCTCCCCCCCCTCCGGAGCCGCCCCTCCCCCACCCCGCGCAGGGGGGAGGGGCCGGGCGGGGCCCGTGGGGCGTGGCCAAGGTGAGGGGGGAGGGGCCTGGGGGAAATTTGGGGAGAATTCGGGGAAATTTGGGGGGATTTGGGGAAAAATTGGGGAAATTTGGGAAAACTGGGGGAAATTTGGGGGAATTTGGGGAAAAATTGGGGAAATTTGGGAAAACTGGGGGAAATTTGGGGGAAATTCAGGAAAATTTAGGAGAATTTGAGGGAATTTGGGGAAAATTTGGAAATTTGGGTGGAATTTATGGGAATTTGGGGGAAATTTGGGAAAATTTGGGGACAATTTGGGAAAAATTGGGGGAATTTGAGGGGAATTTGGGGAAAATTTGGAAATTTGGGGGGAAATTGGGGAAATCGGGGAAAATTGGGGGAAAATTGGGGGGATTTGGGGAAAAATTGGTGAAATTTGGGAAAACTGGGGGAAATTTGGGGGAAATTCAGGAAAATTTAGGAGAATTTGAGGGAATTTGGGGAAAATTTGGAAATTTGGGTGGAATTTATGGGAATTTGGGGGAAATTTGGGAAAATTTGGGGACAATTTGGGAAAAATTGGGGGAATTTGGGTGGAATTTGGAGGAATTTGGGGGAAATTTGGGGAAAATTGGGGGAATTTGGGAAAATTTGGGGGAATTTGGGAAAATTTGGGGGAATTTGGGGAAAATTTGGGGGAATTTGGGGAAAATTTGGAAATGTGGGGGGAAATTGGGGAGAATTCTGGGGGAATTTTGGGGAAATTTGGGGGAATTTGGAGGGGGCGGGGCCTGGAGAGGGGGCGGGGCCTGGGGGGAATTGGGGAGAATTCGGGGAAAATTGGGGAAAATTTGAGGAAATTCGGGGAAATTTGGGGGAATTTGGGGGGATTTGGGAAAAATTGGTGAAATTTGGGAACAATTGGGGGAAATTTGGGGGAATTTGGGGGAAATTCAGGAAAATTTAGGGGAATTTGAGGGAATTTGGGGGAAATTGGGGAAAATTTGGGGACAATTTGGGAAAAATTGGGGGAATTTGGGTGGAATTTGGAGGAATTTGGGGGGAATTTGGGAAAAATTGGGGGAATTGGGGAAAAATTGGGGGAATTTGAGGGGAACTTGGGGAAAATTTGGAAATTTGGGGGGAAATTGGGGAAATCGGGGGAAAAATTGGGGGAAAATTGGGGGGATTTGGGGAAAAATTGGTGAAATTTGGGAAAACTGGGGGAAATTTGGGGGAAATTCAGGAAAATTTAGGAGAATTTGAGGGAATTTGGGGAAAATTTGGAAATTTGGGTGGAATTTATGGGAATTTGGGGGAAATTTGGGAAAATTTGGGGACAATTTGGGAAAAATTGGGGGAATTTGGGTGGAATTTGGAGGAATTTGGGGGAAATTTGGGGAAAATTGGGGGAATTTGGGAAAATTTGGGGGAATTTGGGAAAATTTGGGGGAATTTGGGGAAAATTTGGGGGAATTTGGGGAAAATTTGGAAATGTGGGGGGAAATTGGGGAGAATTCTGGGGGAATTTTGGGGAAATTTGGGGGAATTTGGAGGGGGCGGGGCCTGGGGGGAATTGGGGAGAATTCGGGGAAAATTGGGGAAAATTTGAGGAAATTCGGGGAAATTTGGGGGAATTTGGGGGGATTTGGGAAAAATTGGTGAAATTTGGGAACAATTGGGGGAAATTTGGGGGAATTTGGGGGAAATTCAGGAAAATTTAGGGGAATTTGAGGGAATTTGGGGGAAATTGGGGAAAATTTGGGGACAATTTGGGAAAAATTGGGGGAATTTGGGTGGAATTTGGAGGAATTTGGGGGGAATTTGGGAAAAATTGGGGGAATTGGGGAAAAATTGGGGGAATTTGAGGGGAACTTGGGGAAAATTTGGAAATTTGGGGGGAAATTGGGGAAATCGGGGGAAATTGGGGGAAAATTGGGGGGATTTGGGGAAAAATTGGTGAAATTTGGGAAAACTGGGGGAAATTTGGAGGAAATTCAGGAAAATTTAGGAGAATTTGAGGGAATTTGGGGAAAATTTGGAAATTTGGGTGGAATTTATGGGAATTTGGGGGAAATTTGGGAAAATTTGGGGACAATTTGGGAAAAATTGGGGGAATTTGGGTGGAATTTGGAGGAATTTGGGGGAAATTTGGGAGAAAATTTGGAAATTTGGGGGGAAATTGGGGAAATTTGGGGGAAATTTGGGAAAATTGGAGGGGGCGGGGCCTGGGGGAATTGGGGGAAATTGGGAAAAAAATGGGGGAAATTGGGGAGAATTTGAGGGAATTCGGGGAAATTTGGGGGGATTTGGGGAAAAATTGGTGAAATTTGGGGGGATTTGGGGGAAATTCAGGAAAATTCAGGGGAATTTAGGGGAAATTTGGGGAAAATTTGGAAATTTGGGTGGAATTTGGGGAATTTGGGAAAATTTGGGGGAATTTGAGGGGAATTTGGGGAAAATTTGGAAATTTGGGGGGAAATTGGGGAGAATTCTGGGGGAATTTGGGGGAAATTTGGGGAAATTTGGAGGGGGTGGGGCCTGGAGAGGGGGCGGGGCCTGGGGGGAATTGGGGAGAATTTGGGGAAAATTGGGGAGAATTTGAGGGAATTTGGGGAAATTTGGGGGAATTTGGGGGGATTTGGGGAAAATTGGTGAAATTTGGGAACAATTGGGGGAAATTTGGGGGAATTTGGGGGAAATTCAGGAAAATTTAGGAGAATTTGAGGGAATTTGGGGAAAATTTGGAAATTTGGGTGGAATTTATGGGAATTTGGGGGAAATTTGGGAAAATTTGGGGACAATTTGGGAAAATTTGGGGGAATTTGGGTGGAATTTGGAGGAATTTGGGGGAAATTTGGGGAAAATTGGGGGAATTGGGGAAAAATTGGGGGAATTTGGGAAAATTTAGGGGAACTTGGGGAAAATTTGGAAATTTGGGGGGAAATTGGGGAGAATTTGAGGGAATTTGGGGGAAATTTGGGGGAATTTGGAGGGGGCGGGGCCTGGGGGGAATTGGGGAGAATTCGGGGAAAATTGGGGAGAATTTGAGGAAATTCGGGGAAATTTGGGGGAATTTGGGGGGATTTGGGGAAAATTGGTGAAATTTGGGAACAATTGGGGGAAATTTGGGGGAATTTGGGGGAAATTCAGGAAAATTTAGGGGAATTTGAGGGAATTTGGGGGAAATTTGAAAATTTGGGTGGAATTTATGGGAATTTGGGGGAAATTTGGGAAAATTTGGGGACAATTTGGGAAAATTTGGGGAAATTCAGGAAAATTTATGAGAATTTGAGGGAATTTGGGGAAAATTTGGAAATTTGGGTGGAATTTATGGGAATTTGGGGGAAATTTGGGAAAATTTGGGGACAATTTGGGAAAAATTGGGGGAATTTGGGTGGAATTTGGAGGAATTTGGGGGAAATTTGGGGAAAATTGGGGGAATTGGGGAAAAATTGGGGGAATTTGGGAAAATTTAGGGGAATTTGGGGAAAATTTGGAAATTTGGGGGGAAATTGGGGAAAATTTGAGGGAATTTGGGGGAAATTTGGGGGAATTTGGAGGGGGCGGGGCCTGGGGGGAATTGGGGAGAATTCGGGGAAAATTGGGGAAAATTTGAGGAAATTCGGGGAAATTTGGGGGGATTTGGGGGGATTTAAGAAAAAATTGGTGAAATTTGGGAAAAACTGGGGGAAATTTAGGGGAATTTGAGGGAAATTTGGGGAAAATTTGGAAATTTGGGTGGAATTTGGAGGAATTTATGGGAAAAAACGGGAAAATTTGGGGGAAATTGGGAAAAATTGGGGGAATTTGGGAAAATTTGGGGGAATTTGGGGAAAATTTGGAAATTTGGGGGGAAATTGGGGAAATCGGGGGAAATTGGGGGAAAATTGGGGGGATTGGGGGAATTTGGGGGAAATTGGGGAGAATTTGAGGGAAATTTGGGGGGAATTTGGGGAAAATTGGGGGAAATTTGTGGAGAATTTGGGGGAAATTTGGGGGAATTTGAGGGGAATTTGGGGAAATTCGGGGAAATTTGGGGGAATTTGGGGAGAATTTGGGCAAAATTTGGGGGAATTTGGGGAGAATTTGGGGGAAATTTGGGGGAATTTGAGGGGAATTTGGGGAAAATTTGGGGAAATTTGGGGAGAATTTGAGGAAATTCGGGGAAATTTGGGGGAATTTGGGGGGAAATCGGGGAAAATCGGGGGAAATTGGGGGAAAATTGGGGGGATTGGGGAAAAATTTGGGGAAAATTGGGGAGAATTTGAGGGAATTTTGGGGGAATTTGGGGGAAATTTGGGGGAAAATTTGGAAATTTGGGTGGAATTTGGGGGAATTTATGGGGAAAAATGGGAAAAATTGGGGGAATTTTGGAAAAATTGGGGGAATTTGAGGGGAATTTGGGGAAAATTTGGAAATTTGGGGGGAAATTGGGGAAATTGGGGGGATTTGGGGGAATTGGGGAAAAATTGGGGGGAAATTGGGGAAAATTTGAGGGAATTTTGGGGGAATTTGGGGGAAATTTGGGGAGATTTGGGGGAATTTGGGAAAATTTGTGAGAATTTGAGGGAAAATTGGGGGAAATTTGGGGAGAATTTGAGGAAATTCGGGGAAATTTGGGGGAATTTGGGGGGAAAACCGGAAATTTTGGGGTCAAAAACGGGGATTCGGCGGAAATGGGGAATTTTTGGGGAGGAAAACGCGAATTTTCGGTAAAAAAACCGGGGGAAATTCGGGGGAAAAGTCGGAATTTTGGGGCCTAAAAATGGGAATTTTGGGGCGAAAAAATCAGAAATTTGGGGGGAAAAACGGGGGAATTTGGGGGAAAGAGGAGGTGGGGGAGGGGTGAGGGGGGTGGGGGAGGGGCTGGGGTTGACTCCGCCCCTCCCCCACCTTTCCCGCCGCCCCTCCCCCCCCCCCGCAGGTCGCGCTCCGCCAGGGGGCGCCGCTGGGCCTCGTCTACTTCGCCGAATATTTCATCAACCAGGGGCTGGTGGGTGGGGGAGGGGCCAAGATGGCGGATTGGGGGGGGTGGGGGAGGGGCCGGGAGGGGTGGGGGAGGGGAAAGATGGTGGGTTTGGGGGTGGGGGGAGGGGAAAGATGGCGGATTGGGGGGTGGGGGAGGGGTAAAATGGCGGGAATGGGGTGGGGGAGGGGCCAAAATGGCGGATTTGGGGGTGGGGGAGGGGTTGGGAGGGGTGGGGGAGGGGAAAGATGGCGGATTTGGGGGTGGGGGGAGGGGCGGGAATGGTGGGAATTGAGTGGGGGAGGGGCCAAAATGGCGGGTTTGGGGGTGGGGGAGGGGTTGGGAGGGGTGGGGGAGGGGAAAGATGGCGGGTTTGGGGTGGGGGAGGGGTAAAATGGCGGATTGGGGGGTGGGGGAGGGGCGGGAATGGTGGGAATGGGGTGGGGGAGGGGCCAAAATGGCGGATTTGGGGGTGGGGGAGGGGTAAAGATGGCGGATTTGGGGGGGGGGGAGGGGCCGGGAGGGGTGGGGGAGGGGAAAGATGGCGGGTTTGGGGGGTGGGGGAGGGGCAGGAATGGTGGGAATTGAGTGGGGGAGGGGCCAAGATGGCGGATTTGGGGGTGGGGGAGGGGTTGGGAGGGGTGGGGGAGGGGAAAGATGGCGGGTTTGGGGGTGGGGGAGGGGTAAAATGGCGGGAATGGGGTGGGGGAGGGGCCAAGATGGCGGGAATGGGGTGGGGGAGGGGCAAAATGGCGGGAATGGGGTGGGGGAGGGGTAAAGATGGTGGATTTGGGGGTGGGGGAGGGGCCGGGAGGGGTGGGGGAGGGGAAAGATGGCGGGAATGGGGTGGGGGAGGGGTAAAATGGTGGATTGGGGGTGGGGGAGGGGCCAAGATGGCCGATTTGGGGTGGAGGAGGGGTAAAGATGGCGGATTGGGGGTGGTGGAGGGGCAGGGAGGGGTGGGGGAGGGGAAAGATGGCGGGTTTGGGGGGTGGGGGAGGGGTAAAGATGGCGGATTGGGGGGTGGGGGAGGGGCAGGAATGGTGGGAATTGAGTGGGGGAGGGGCCAAGATGGCGGATTTGGGGGGGGGGAGGGGCAAAATGGCGGATTTGGGGTGGGGGAGTGGAAAGATGGTGGATTTGGGGGTGGGGGAGGGGCAGAAATGGCAGGAATGGGGTGGGGGAGGGGCAGGGAGGGGTGGGGGAGGGGTAAAATGGCGGATTTGGGGTGGGGGAGGGGTAAAATGGCGGATTGGGGGTGGGGGAGGGGCGGGAATGGTGGGAATGGGGTGGGGGAGGGGCCAAAATGGCGGATTTGGGGGTGGGGGAGGGGTAAAGATGGCGGGTTTGGGGGTGGGGGAGGGGTTGGGAGGGGTGGGGGAGGGGAAAGATGGCGGGTTGGGGGGTGGGGGAGGGGTAAAATGGCGGGAATGGGGTGGGGGAGGGGCAGAAATGGCGGATTTGGGGGTGGGGGAGGGGCGGGAATGGTGGGAATTGAGTGGGGGAGGGGCCAACATGGCGGGTTTGGGGGTGGGGGAGGGGCAAAATGGCGGATTTGGGGTGGGGGAGTGGAAAGATGGTGGATTTGGGGGTGGGGGAGGGGCAGAAATGGCAGGAATGGGGTGGGGGAGGGGTTGGGAGGGGTGGGGGAGGGGAAAGATGGTGGGTTTGGGGGTGGGGGAGGGGCGGGAATGGTGGGAATTGGGTGGGGGAGGGGCCAAGATGGCGGATTTGGGGGTGGGGGAGGGGTAAAGATGGCGGGTTTGGGGGTGGGGGAGGGGCCGGGAGGGGTGGGGGAGGGGCATAAATGGGTAGGGGGAGGGGAAAGATGGCGGATTTGGGGGTGGGGGAGGGGCCAAGATGGCGGATTGGGGGGGTGGGGGAGGGGCGGGAATGGTGGGAATGGGATGGGGGAGCGGCTGGAGAGGGGTGGGGGAGGGGCCAAGATGGCGGATTGGGGGTGGGGGAGGGGTAAAATGGCGGGAATGGGGTGGGGGAGGGGCTGGGACTTGAGGGGTTGGGGGAGGGGTTTTGGGGGTGGGGGAGGGGCAAAAAAAGGCGGGTTTGGGGGTGGGGGAGGGGCGGGAATGGCGGATTTGGGAGTGGGGGAGGGGTCTGCAGGGGGTGGGGGAGGGGCAAAAATGGCGGGAATGGAGTGGGGGAGGGGCTGGGAGGGGTGGGGGAGGGGCAGGAATGGCGGGGTTTTTTGGGGGGTGGGGGAGGGGCCAAGATGGCGGATTGGGGGGTGGGGGAGGGGTTTCGGGGGGTGGGGGAGGGGCTGCGAACCCTCCCCCGACCCCTCCCCCCCTCCCCCCCCCCCCCAGATGGAGCTGCTCTTCTTCCCCTCCTCGCCCCTCCCCCACAGCGCCCAGTACCGCACGTGAGCGGGGGGGGAGGGGCGGGGGGGGAGGGGCCTCTGCCCCATAGATCAGCCCCAAACTGCCCCACTGCTGCCCCATAGATCGATCATTAACTGCCCCATAGATTGAGGCCTCTCTGCCCCATAGGTCGGCCCAGCCCTGCCCCACATCTCAGCTCCTTCTGCCCCATAGATTGACCCGGATGTGCCCCACTCCTGCCCCATAGATCGGCCCCAGCCCTGCCCCACTGATTGAGGCCTCTCTGCCCCATAGATCAGCCCCAAACTGCCCCACATCTCAGCCCTCTCCTGCCCCATAGATCGGCCCCAAACCTGCCCCACTCCTGCCCCATAGATCGGCCCAGCCCTGCCCCACAGATCGAGGCCTCTCTGCCCCATAGATCGGCCCAAAATTGCCCCACTCCTGCCCCATAGATTGGCCCAGCCCTGCCCCACATCTCAGCTCCTTCTGCCCCATAGATCGATCATCACCTGCCCCACAGATCGAGGCTTCTCTGCCCCATAGATCGGCCTAGCCCTGCCCCACATCTCAGCTCTTTCTGCCCCCTAGATTGACCCGGATGTTCCCCACTCCTGCCCAGGCCTGCCCCACAGATCAAGGCCTCTTTGCCCCATAGATCGGCCCAGCCCTGCCCCACTCCTGCCCCATAGATCGGCCCAGCCCTGCCCCACAGATCGAGGCCTCTCTGCCCCATAGGTCGGCCCAGCCCTGCCCCACATCTCAGCTCCTTCTGCCCCATAGATCGATCATCACCTGCCCCACAGATCGAGGCTTCTCTGCCCCATAGATCGGCCTAGCCCTGCCCCACATCTCAGCTCCTTCTGCCCCATAGATTGACCCAGACGTGTCCCACTCCTGCCCAGCCCTGCCCCACAGATCGAGGCCTCTCTGCCCCATAGATTGACCTGAACCTGCCCCACAGATCGAGGCCTCTCTGCCCCATAGATCAGGCCAGCCCTGCCCCACATCTTAGCTCTTTCTGCCCCATAGATTGACCCGGACGACCCACCCTCCTGCCCAGGCCTGCCCCACAGATTGAGGCCTCTCTGCCCCATAGATCGGGCTCAGCCCTACCCCACATCTCAGCCTCCCCTGCCCCATAGATTGACCCAAAACTGCCCCATAGATTGAGCCCTTTCCTGCCCCACACATTGACCTCATCTCTCCCTGCCCCACACATTGACCCCCCTCTCTGCCCCACACACTGACCCCTCCTTGCCCTTCCTGCCCCACACACTGATCCCCCTCTCTCTGTGCCCCACACACTGACCCCAATCTCTGCCCCACACACTGACCCCCCCGCCCCACACATTGACCCCCATCTCTGCCCCACACATTGACCCCTCCCTGCCCCACAGACTGACCCCTCCCTGCCCCACACACTGACCCCCATCTCTGCCCCACACACTGACCCCGTCTCTGCCCCACACATTGACCCCTCCCTGCCCCACACACTGACCCCATCTCTCTCTGCCCCTCCTGCCCCACACATTGACCCCCCTCTCTCTCTGCCCCACACACTGACCCCCATCCCTCCCTGCCCCACACATTGACCCCCCTCTCTCCCTGCCCCACACACTGACCCCCATCCCTCCCTGCCCCACACATTGACCCCCCTCTCTCTGTGCCCCACACATTGACCCCCATCTCTCCCTGCCCCACACAGACCCCCATTTCTGCCCCACACACTGACCCCTCCCCGCCCCACACATTGACCCCCATCTCCCCCTGTGCCCCCCAGGCTGCAGCTCCTGTACCAGGCCGGGGTTTTCGTCTCTCGCTCGTCCTCGCGCTGCCTCCGCCTGCGGCGCCTCTGGCTGCTGGCGCTGCTGCAGGTCTGCCCCATAGATCTGCCCTGCCCCATAGATCCCTGTCTGCCCCATAGATCCGCCCCATAGATCTGCCCTGCCCCATAGATCCTTCCTGCCCCATAGATCTGCCCCATAGATCCTTCCTGCCCCATAGATCTGCCCCATAGATCCTTCCTGCCCCATAGATCCTGCCCCATAGATCTGCCCTGCCCCATAGATCTGCCCCATAGATCCCTCTGTGCCCCATAGATCTGCCCCATAGATCCTCCCTGCCCCATAGATCCTTCCTGCCCCATAGTTCTGCCCCATAGATCCGCCCCATAGATCCTGCCCCATAGATCCGTGTCTGCCCCATAGATCCACCCCATAGATCTGCCTCATAGATCCTTCCTGCCCCATAGATCTGCCCCATAGATCCCTCTGTGCCCCATAGATCCGCTCCATAGATCTGCCCCATAGATCCTTCCTGCCCCATAGATCTGCCCCATAGATCTGCCCCAGAGATCTTTCCTGCCCCATAGATCCTGCCCTGCCCCATAGCTCTGCCCCATAGATCTGTGTCTGCCCCATAGATCCACCCCATAGATCTGCCTCATAGATCCTTCCTGCCCCATAGATCCTGCCCCATAGATCCGCTCCATAGATCCCTGTCTGCCCCATAGATCCACCCCATAGATCTTTCCTGCCCCATAGATCTGCCCCATAGATCCTTGTCTGCCCCACAGCTCTGCCCCATAGATCCTGCCCCATAGATCCTTCCTGCCCCATAGATCCTGCCCCATAGATCCTTCCTGCCCCATAGATCCGCCCCATAGATCTGCCCTGCCCCATAGATCCCTGTCTGCCCCATAGATCCGCCCCATAGATCCCTCTGTGCCCCATAGATCTGCCTCATAGATCCTTCCTGCCCCATAGATCTGCCCTATAGATCCTGTCTGCCCCATAGATCCTGCCCTATAGATCCATCCTGCCCCATAGATCCTGTCTGCCCCATAGCTCTGCCCCATAGATCCGCCCCATAGATCCCTGTCTGCCCCATAGATCTGCCCCATAGATCCTTCCTGCCCCATAGCTCTGCCCTATAGATCCTGTCTGCCCCATAGATCCTTGTCTGCCCCATAGATCTGCCCCAGAGATCTTTCCTGCCCCATAGATCCTTCCTGCCCCATAGTTCTGCCCCATAGATCCGCCCCATAGATCCTGCCCCATAGATCCCTGTTTGCCCCATAGCTCTGCCTCATAGATCTGTCTGCCGCATAGATCCACCCCATAGATCTGCCTCATAGATCCTTCCTGCCCCATAGATCTGCCCCATAGATCCCTCTGTGCCCCATAGCTCTGCGCCATAGATCCCCCTGCCCCATAGATCTGCCCCAGAGATCTTTCCTGCCCCATGGATCCTTCCTGCCCCATAGCTCTGCCCCATAGATCCCCGTTTGCCCCATAGATCCCTCTGTGCCCCATAGATCTGCCCCATAGATCATCCTGTGCCCCATAGATCCCTGTCTGCCCCATAGCTCTGCCCCATAGACCCTCCTGCCCCATAGATCCACCCCATAGATCCCTCTCTGCCCCAGAGCTCTGCCCCATAGATCCCCGTTTGCCCCATAGATCCCCCCCATAGATTCCTGTCTGCCCCATAGATCTGCCCCATAGATCCTTCCTGCCCCACAGTTCTGCCCCATAGATCCCCGTTTGCCCCATAGATCCCTCTGTGCCCCATAGACCCTCCTGCCCCCGTAGATCCACCCCACAGATCCTTGTCTGCCCCATAGCTCTGCCCCATAGATCCCTGCTCAGCCCCACAGATCCCCCCCTGCCCCACAGATCCCTGCCCCCCCCCCCCATTTCCCGCCGTTTCTGACCTGCCCCTCCCCCGCTCTCTCTGCCCCTCCCCGGCCCCGCCCCCAGGTGCTGAACGCCGCCTTCCTATTGGCCGCCGTGGCTGTCAATCACCTGCTGCCCGCGCTGGGCGTGGCCGCGGCCCTGGCGGTGGGGGAGGGGCTGCTGGGGGGAGGGGCCTACGGGAACGCCTTCCTGAACCTGCAGGGGGAGGTGAGTGACCCCTGAGTGACCCCTGAGTGACCTCTGAGTGACCCCTGAGTGACCCCTGAGTGACCCCGAGTGACCCCTGAGTGACCCAAGTGACCCCTGAGTGACCCTGAGTGACCCTGGAGTGACCTCTGAGTGACCCCTGAGTGACCTCTGAGTGACCCTTGAGTGACCCCTGAGTGACCCCTGAGTGACCCTTGAGTGATCCCTGAGTGACCCCTGAGTGACCTCTGAGTGACCCCTGAGTGACCTCTGAGTGATCCCTGAGTGACCCCTGAGTGACCCCTGAGTGACCTCTGAGTGACCTCTGAGTGACCCCTGAGTGACCCCTGAGTGACCCCTGAGTGACCTCTGAGTGACCCCTGACCCCTGGGTGACCCCTCTGTGACCCCTGACCCCTGAGTGACCCTGAGTGACCCCTGAGTGACCCCTGGCTGACCCCAGTGACCCCTGAGCGACCCCTGAGTGACCCCTGAGTGACCCCGGAGTGACCCCTGAGTGACCCTTGAGTGATCCCTGAGTGACCCCTGAGTGACCCCTGAGTGACCCTTGAGTGATCCCTGAGTGACCCCTGAGTGACCCCGGAGTGACCCCTGAGTGACCCTGAGTGACCCCGGAGTGACCCCTGAGTGACCTCTGAGTGACCTCTGAGTGACCCCTGAGTGACCCTGAGTGACCCCTGAGTGACCCCGGAGTGACCCCGGAGTGACCCCGGAGTGACCCCTGAGTGACCCCTGAGTGACCCCTGAGTGACCCCTGAGTGACCTCTGAGTGACCTCTGAGTGACCCCAGTGACCCCTGAGTGACCCCTGAGTGACCCCTGAGTGACCCCTGAGTGACCCCTGAGTGACCCGAGTGACCCCTGACCCCTGAGTGACCCCTGGCTGACCCCAGTGACCCCTGAGTGACCCTGAGTGACCCCAGTGACCCCTGACCCCTGGGTGACCCCTCAGTGACCCCTGACCCCTGAGTGACCCCTGAGTGACCCCTGGCTGACCCCAGTGACCGCTGCTCTCCCCTGGCCGCAGGTGCCCCCCCCGGAGCAGCCTCTGGCCGTGGCCGTGGTCACTCTGGTGGCCGAAGCCGCCATCGCCGCGGCCGGAGGGGCCGCCCTGGGGGCCCACGCCGTGTTCTGCAGGCCCTGAGTGACCTCTGAGTGACCTCTGAGTGACCGCTGAGTGACCAGTGGCTGCTGAGTGACCGCTGAGTGACCACTGACCGCTGAGTGACCACTGATCGCTGAGTGACCGCTGAGTGACCACCGACCACTGAGTGACCCCTGAGTGACTTCTGAGTGACCACTGACCGCTGAGTGATCACTGACAGCTGAGTGACCGCTGAGTGACCGCTGAGTGACCACTGAGTGACCACTGAGTGACCACTGCCTGCTGAGTGACCGCTGAGTGACTGCTCACTGACCCTGGAGTGACCACAGAGTGACCCCTGAGTGACCACCGAGTGACCGCTGAGTGACCGCTGAGTGACCACTGACCACTGAGTGACCAGTGGCTACTGAGTGACCGCTGAGTGACCCTGGAGTGACCACATGGAGTGGCCACAAACTGACGCTGGAGTGACCACGGAGTGACCCCAAAGTAACCACGAACTGACCACTGAGTGACCTCTGAGTGACCTCTGAGTGACCTCTGAGTGACCTCTGAGTGACCCCTGAGTGACCCCTGAGTGACCTCTGAGTGACCCCTGAGTGACCCTGGAGTGACCATGAACTGACCATGGAGTGACCACTGGAGCGGTCATTGAGTGACCGCAAAGTGACCCTGGAGTGACCCTGGAGTGACCCTGGAGTGACCTCTGAGTGACCCCTGAGTGACCCCTGAGTGACCCCTGAGTGACCTCTGAGTGATTCCCAATTTTGGGGTCAAAAAACGCTCCAAATTTTGGGTGAAAAATCCCCAATTTTGGGGTCAAAACCTCCCAATTTTGAGGTGAAAATTCTTGAATTTTAAGGGAAAAAACGGCGACTTTGGAGGTTGAGAAAAAAGGGAATTTTGAGGTCAAAAATCGTTGGTTTCAAAATAAAAAAAATGGGGAATTTTGAGGTGAAAAATGGTGGGTTTGGGGTGCAAAAAAATCGGGAATTTTTGAGGTAAAAATCGTGAATTTTGAGGTTAAAAATTCGTTGGTTTGAGGAGAAAAAAATGTGAATTTGGAGATAAAAATTGCTGGTTTCGAAGGTGTAAAAATGGTGATTTTTGAACTAAAAACGCTGTGAAGTTTGAGGTAAAAAATGGTGAATTTTGGGTCCAAAAAACCCAAATTTTGGGGTCAAAAAGTCCCAAATTTTGGGGTCAAAACCTGGAAAATTTTGGGGTCAGGAATTCCCAGGTTCGGATGAAAAATTCCCAAATTTTGGGGTCAAAAAATGCTGAAAAATTTGGGTGAAAAAAACCCAACTTTGGGGTCAAAAATCCCCAATTTTGGGGTCAAAATCTTCCAATTTTCGGGGTCAAAACTTCCCAATTTTGGGTGAAAAATACCCAAATTTTGGGGTCAAAAACTTTGAAATTCTGGGTGAAAAATCCCCAAATTGTGGGGTCAAAAATCCCCAATTTTGGGGTCAGAAACTCCCAAATTTCGGGTGAAAAACTCCTAAATTTTGGGTGAAAAATCCCCAAATTTTGGGGTCAAAAATCCCCAGATTTTGGGCTCAAAAACTCCCAAATTTTGGGTGAAAAATCCCCAGATTTTTGGATCTAGAATCCCCAATTTTGGGTGAAAAATCCCCAAATTTTGGGTGAAAAATCCCCAATTTTGGGGTCAAAACCTCCCAAATTTTGGGTGAAAAATCCCCAAATTTGGGGGTCCAGATTCCCCAATTTTGGGTGAAAAATCCCCAGATTTTGGGATTGAAAATCCCCAAATTTTGAGCTCAAAAAACCCCCAATTTTGGGGTCAAAACCTCCCAAATTTTGGGGTCAAAAATCTCTAATTTTGGGGTCAGAAACTCCCAAATTTTGGGTGAAAAATCCCCAAATTTTGGGATCTAGAATCCCCAATTTTGGGTGAAAAATCCCCAAATTTTGAGCTCAAAAAATCCCCAATTTTGGGGTCAAAACCTCCCAAATTTTGGGTGAAAAATCCCCAAATTTTGGGTGAAAAATCCCCAAATTTTGGGCTAAAAAATCCCCAATTTTGGGGTCAAAAACTTCCAAATTTTGGGGTCAAAATCTCCCAAATTTTGGGGTCCAGATTCCCCAATTTTGGGTGAAAAATCCCCAAACTTTGAGCTCCAAAAACCCTCAATTTTGGGGGGGCCGGAAACTCCCAAATTTCGGTTGAAAATCCCCCAGTTTTGGGTCCGCCCCCCCGCTTTTAACCCGGGGCGTGGCCGTGACGTCATCACCCCTCGGCCCCTCCCCCACCCTCCCCAGCCCCTCCTCCCCCCCCCCCAAATAAAAGGGGCGGAGCCTTTTTGGGAGCCGAGTTTTTATTGGACGCTGCCGCCCCTCCCCCCCCCCCCGAGGGGGGGATGGGCGGGGCCTGAGGGGGGGGGTGGGGGAGGGGGAGGGGCCTGAGGGGGGGTGGGGGAGGGGAGGGGGAGGCCCCTCCCCCCCCCTCACCAGCCCTGGCTGCCCCCGGGGGTCCCGTCCAGGGGGGGGAGGGGCGGGAGCGGGGGGCGGGGCAGCCGGAACCTGGGGGGGGGGGAGGGGGAGGGGAGGAGAAAAAGAAGGGGGGGGGGAGGGGTCAGGAGCTGCCCCTCCCCCACCATGGAGCTCCTCCCCCCATCACGGAGCCCCTGCCCCAATCACGGAGCCCCTCCCCCCATCGTGGAGCCCCTCTCCCATCTCATGGAGCCCCTCCCCCACCATGGAGCCCCTCCCCCCACCCTGGAGCCCCTCCCCCACCATGGAGCCCCTCCCCCATCTCATGGAGCCCCTCCCCCCACCATGGAGCCCCTCCCCCCACCATGGAGCCCCTCCCCCATCATGGAGCCCCTCCCCCATCTCATGGAGCCCCTCCCCCCATCATTGAGCCCCTCCCCCATCATGGAGCCCCTCCCCCACACCCTGGAGCCCCTCCCCCAACCTGGGGCCCCTCCCCCACCTCATGGAGCCCCTCCCCCATCGTGGAGCCCCTCCCCCACCCCAGTGCCCTCTCCCACTGACCCCACTGACCCCAGTGACCCCGTGACTGACCCCTGGCCGTGGCGGGCTGCTGGCCGCGGGGGCGCGGGGCCGTGCACGCGCAGGTGGGCACTGCTCACCCCCAGTGCCCCCAGTGACCCCAGTGCTCCCCCTCACTGACCCCAGTGACCCCAGTGACCCCAGTGACCCCACTGACCCCAGTGCTCCCTCTCACTGACCCCAGTGACCCCTCTGGCCACTCCCACTGCCCCCAGTGACCCCAGTGACCCCTCCCAATGACCCCTGTGACCCCAATGACCCCAGTGACCCCTCCCACTGACCCCAGTGATCCCAGTGACCCCAGTGACCCCTCCCAGTGACCCCACTGACCCCAGTGACCCCAGTACCCTCTCCCACTGTCCCCAGTGACCCTAGTGCCCCATGACTGACCCCACTGACCCCAATGACCCCAGTGACCCCACTGACCCCAGTGCTCCCTCCCACTGACCCCACTGACCCCAGTGACCCCAGTACCCTCTCCCACTGACCCCACTGGCCCCAGTGACCCCAGTGACCCCTCACTGACCCCAGTGACTCCAGTGACCCCAGTGCTCCCTCTCACTGACCCCAGTGACCCCAGTGCCCTCTCCCACTGACCCCACTGACCCCTCCCAGTGACCCCGTGACTGACCCCTGGCCGTGGCGGGCTGCTGGCCGCGGGGCGCGGGGCCGTGCACGCGCAGGTGGGCACTGCTCACCCCCAGTGACCCCAGTGACCCCAGTGACCCCTCCCAGTGACCCCAGTGGCCCCAGTGACCCCAGTGACCCCTCCCACTGACCCCAGCACTCCCTCTCACTGACCCCACTGACCCCAGTGACGGACCCCACTGACCCCACTGCCCCCAGTGATCCCAATGACCCCTCCCAGTGACCCCAGTGCCCCCAGTGCCCCCAGTGACCCCACTGACCCCACTGCCCCCAGTGATCCCAATGACCCCTCCCAGTGACCCCAGTGATCCCAGTGAGCCCAGTGACCCCTCCCAGCGACCCTAGTGCCCCCAGTGACCCCTCCCACTGACCCCAGTGCCCCCAGTGACCCCAGTGACCCCTCCCAGTGACCCCACTGACCCCAGTGACCCCGTGACTGACCCCTGGCCGTGGCGGGCTGCTGGCCGCGGGGCGCGGGGCCGTGCACGCGCAGGTGGGCACTGCTCACCCCCAGTGCCCCCAGTGACCCCTCCCAGTGACCCCAGTGACCCCAGTGACCCCTCCCAGTGACCCCAGTGACCCCAGTGACCCCTCACTGACCCCAGTGACCCCAGTGACCCCAGTGCTTCCTCCCACTGACCCCAGTGCCCCCAGTGACCCCAGTGCTCCCTCCCAGTGACCCCAGTGCTCCCTCCCAGTGACCCCAGTGATCCCAGTGACCCCAGTGACCCCAGTGCCCCCCGTGACTGACCCCTGGCCGTGGCGGGCTGCTGGCCGCGGGGCGCGGGGCCGTGCACGCGCAGGTGGGCACTGCTCACCCCCAGTGACCCCAGTGACCCCAGTGATCCCAGTGCCCTCTCCCAGTGACCCCAGTGACCCCAGTGCTCCCCCTCACTGACCCCAGTGACCCCAGTGACCCCACTGACCCCACTGACCCCAGTGCCCTCTCTCACTGACCCCACTGACCCCACTGGCCCCAGTGACCCCAGTGACCCCAGTGCTCCCTCTCACTGACCCCAGTGATCCCAGTGACCCCAGTGACCCCTCCCAGTGACCCCACTGACCCCAGTGACCCCAGTGCTCCCTCCCAGTGACCCCAGTGCCCTCTCTCACTGACCCCACTGACCCCAGTGACCCCTCTGGCCACTCCCACTGACCCCAGTGACCCCAGTGACCCCTCACTGACCCCAGTGACCCCAGTGACCCCAGTGCTCCCTCCCAGTGACCCCAGTGCCCTCTCTCACTGACCCCACTGACCCCAGTGACCCCTCTGGCCACTCCCACTGACCCCAGTGACCCCAGTGACCCCTCACTGACCCCAGTGACCCCAGTGAACCCAGTGACCCCTCCCACTGAACCCCGTGACCCCATTGACCTCAGTGACCCCAGTGCCCTCTCCCAGTGACCCCTGTGACCCCTCTCACTAAACCCACTGACCCCAGTGACCCCTCCCAGTGACCCCAATGACCCCACTCACCACTCCCACTGATCCCAGTGACCCCAATGACCCCAGTGACCCCAGTGCCCTCTCCCAGTGACCCCTCCCAGTGCCCCCCGTGACTGACCCCTGGCCGTGGCGGGCTGCTGGCCGCGGGGCGCGGGGCCGTGCACGCGCAGGTGGGCACTGCTCACCCCCAGTGACCCCAGTGACCCCTCCCAGTGACCCCAGTGACCCCAGTGACCCCAGTGACCCCAGTGACCCCTCCCACTGAACCCCGTGACCCCATTGACCTCAGTGACCCCAGTGCCCTCTCCCAGTGACCCCTGTGACCCCACTCACCACTCCCACTGACCCCAGTGACCCCAGTGACCCCAGTGACCCCAGTGATCCCAATGACCCCTCCCAATGACCCCAGTGACCCCAGTGCTCCCTCCCAGTGACCCCAGTGACCCCAGTGACCCCAGTGACCCCAGTGACCCCTCTGGCCACTCCCACTGCCCCCAGTGACCCCTCCCACTGAACCCAGTGACCCCAGTGTTCCCAGTGACCCCAGTGACCTCAGTGCCCCCTCTCACTGACCCCACTGACCCCAGTGATCCCAATAACCCCTCCCAATGACCCCAGTGACCCCAGTGCTCCCTCCCACTGGCCCCACTGACCCCAGTGACCCCAGTACCCTCTCCCACTGACCCCACTGACCCCACTGACCCCAGTGCCCTCTCCCAGTGACCCCAGTGACCCCGTGACTGACCCCTGGCCGTGGCGGGCTGCTGGCCGCGGGGCGCGGGGCCGTGCACGCGCAGGTGGTCACTGCTCACCCCCAGTGACCCCAGTGATCCCAGTGACCCCAGTGACCCCAGTGACCCCGTGACTGACCCCTGGCCGTGGCGGGCTGCTGGCCGCGGGGCGCGGGGCCGTGCACGCGCAGGTGGTCGCCCACGTAGGCGGCGCTCAGCAGTTTGCCGCAGACGTGGCACGGCACCTTCTCCTCGTGGCGCACGGCGTGGGCTCGCAGCCGGTCCCGCGTGGCAAACGCCGCCTCGCACGTCTGCCGGACACCGCGGGGGGATGGGGGGGGGGGGAGGGGTCAGTGGGGGCACTCAGGGGGCACTCAGGGGTCAGTGGGGGCACTCAGGGGTCAGAGGGCACTCAGGGGGCACTCAGGGGGCACTCAGGGGTCAGTGGGGTCACTCAGGGGTCAGGGGGCACTCAGGGGTCAGGGGGCACTCAGGGGTCACTCAGGGGTCAGGGGGCACTCAGGGGTCACTCAGGGGTCAGGGGTCACTCAGGGGTCAGCCGGGGTCACACGGGGGTCAGGGAAGGGGAAATGGGGGAGAGGGAAAGGGGGGAGGGGCGGGGTTGTGTAATGGGGTCAGGGGGCACTCGGGGGTCACTCAGGGGTCACTCAGGGGTCACTCGGGTCAGTGGGGGCACTCAGGGGTCAGGGGTCACTCAGGGGTCACTCAGGGGTCAGCCGGGGTCACACCAGGGTCAGGGAACGGGAAATGGGGGAGGGGGAAAGGGGGGAGGGGCGGGGTTGTGTAATTGGGGTCAGGGGGCACTCAGGGGTCAGTGGGGTCACTCAGGGGTCAGTGGGGGCACTCAGGGGTCAGTGGGGTCACTCAGGGGTCAGCCGGGGTCACGCAAGGTCACACGGGGGTCAGGGGAGGGGAAATAGGGGAGGGGCAGGGGGGGAGGGGCAGGGTTGTGTAATGGGGTCTGGGGTCACTCAGGGGTCACTCGGGGGTCAGGGGTCACTCAGGGGTCACTCAGGGGTCAGCCGGGGTCACACGGGGGTCAGGGGAGGGGAAATGGGGGAGGGGGAAAGGGGGGAGGGGCGGGGTTGTGTAATGGGGTCAGGGGGCACTCAGGGGTCAGTGGGGGCACTCAGGGGTCAGAGGGCACTCAGGGGGCACTCAGGGGTCACTCAGGGGTCAGTGGGGGCACTCAGGGGTCACTCAGGGGTCACTCAGGGGTCAGTGGGGACACTCAGGGGTCACTCAGGGGTCAGCCGGGGTCACACGGGGGTCAGGGGAAGGGAAATGGGGGAGGGGGAAAGGGGGGAGGGGGAAAGGGGGGAGGGGCGGGGTTGTGTAATGGGGTCAGGGGGCACTCAGGGGTCAGTGGGGGCACTCAGGGGTCACTCAGGGGTCAGCCGGGGTCACGCAAGGTCACACGGGGGTCAGGGGAGGGGAAATAGGGGAGGGGCAGGGGGGGAGGAGCAGGGTTGTGTAATGGGGTCTGGGGTCACTCAGGGGTCACTCGGGGGTCAGTGGGGGCACTCAGGGGTCAGGGGTGGCTCAGGGGTCACTCAGGGGTCACTCGGGTGTCAGTGGGAGCACTCAGCGGTCACTCAGGGGTCAGGGGGCACTCAGGGGTCACTCAGGGGTCACTCAGGGGGCACTCAGGGGTCACTCAGGGGTCACTCGGGTCAGTGGGGGCACTCAGGGGTCACTCAGGGGTCACTCAGGGGTCACTCAGGGGTCACTCAGGGGTCAGCCGGGGTCACGTGGGGGTCAGGGGAAGGGAAATGGGGGAGGGGGGAAAGGGGGGAGGGGCGGGGTTGTGTAATGGGGTCAGGGGGCACTCGGGGGTCACTCAGGGGTCACTCAGGGGTCAGTGGGGACACTCAGGGGTCACTCAGGGGTCAGCCGGGGTCACACGGGGGTCAGGGGAAGGGAAATGGGGGAGGGGGAAAGGGGGGAGGGGCGGGGTTGTGTAATGGGGTCAGGGGGCACTCAGGGGTCAGTGGGGGCACTCAGGGGTCACTCAGGGGTCACTCAGGGATCAGAGGGCACTCAGGGGTCACTCAGGGGTCAGCCGGGGTCACGCGGGGGTCAGGGAAGGGGAAATGGGGGAGGGGGAAAGGGGGGAGGGGCGGGGTTGTGTAATGGGGTCAGGGGGCACTCAGGGGTCACTCGGGTCAGTGGGGGCACTCAGGGGTCAGGGGTCACTCAGGGGTCACTCAGGGGTCAGTGGGGGCACTCAGGGGTCAGTGGGGTCATTCAGGGGTCAGCCGGGGTCACGCGGGGGTCAGGGGAGGGGAAATGGGGGAGGGGGGAAAGGGGGGAGGGGTGGGATTGTGTAATGGGGTCAGGGGTCACTCAGGTGTCAGTGGGGGCACTCAGGGGTCACTCAGGGGTCAGGGGGCACTCAGGGGTCAAGGGGGCACTCAGGGGTCACTCAGGGGTCAGCCGGGGTCACACGGGGGTCAGGGGAGGGGAAATGGGGTAGGGGGAAAGGGGGGAGGGGCGGGGTTGTGTAATGGGGTCAGGGGGCACTCGGGGGTCACTCGGGGGTCAGGGGTCACTCAGGGGTCACTGTGGGGTCAGTGGGGGCACTCAGGGGTCACTCAGGGGTCAGGGGGCACTCAGGGGTCAGGGGGCACTCAGGGGTCACTCAGGGGTCAGGGGGCACTCAGGGGGCACTCAGGGGTCAGTGGGGGCACTCAGGGGTCAGCCGGGGTCACGCGGGGGTCAGGGGAGGGGAAATGGGGGAGGGGGAAAGGGGGGAGGGGCGGGGTTGTGTAATGGGGTCAGGGGGCACTCGGGGGTCACTCAGGGGTCAGGGGTCACTCGGGTCAGTGGGCACTCAGGGGTCACTCAGGGGTCAGAGGGCACTCAGGGGTCACTCAGGGGTCAGTGGGGGCACTCAGGGGGCACTCAGGGGGCACTCAGGGGTCAGTGGGGGCACTCAGGGGGCACTCAGGGGGCACTCAGGGGTCACTCAGGGGTCAGTGGGGGCACTCAGGGGTCACTCAGGGGGCACTCAGGGGTCAGCCGGGGTCACGCGGGGGTCAGGGAAGGGGAAATGGGGGAGGGGGGAAAGGGGGGAGGGGCGGGGTTGTGTAATGGGGTCAGGGGGCACTCGGGGGTCAGTGGGGGCACTCAGGGGTCAGTGGGGGCACTCAGGGGTCAGGGGGCACTCAGGGGGCACTCAGGGGTCAGTGGGGGCACTCAGGGGTCAGCCGGAGTCACGCGGGGGTCAGGGGAAGGGAAATGGGGGAGGGGGAAAGGGGGGAGGGGCGGGGTTGTGTAATGGGGTCAGGGGGCACTCAGGGGTCACTCAGGGGTCAGCCGGGGTCACTCAGGGGTCAGCCGGGGTCACGCAAGGTCACACGGGGGTCAGGGGAGGGGAAATGGGGGAGGGGCGGGGGGGAGGGGCAGGGTTGTGTAATGGGGTCAGGGGTCATTCAGGGGTCACTCAGGGGTCAGTGGGGGCACTCAGGGGTCAGAGGGCACTCAGGGGGCACTCAGGGGTCACTCAGGGGTCAGTGGGGGCACTCAGGGGTCACTCAGGGGTCACTCAGGGGTCAGGGGGCACTCAGGGGTCACTCAGGGGTCACTCAGGGGTCAATGGGTAGTGGGCGAGGCAGTGGGGGAGGGGCGGGGGTCACGTGTCCAGGTGGGCGTGGCACCCCAAGGGGTGGGGTCATGGGGTGGGGGAGGGGCCAGGCGTGGTCAGCAGTGGGTGTGGTCAGCAGTGGGCGTGGCCAGCAGTGGGCGTGGCCGGCAGTGGGTGTGGCCGGCAGTGGGTGTGGTCAGCAGTGGGTGTGGCCAGCAGTGGGTGTGGCCAGCAGTGGGCCTGGCCAGCAGTGGGCGTGGCCAGCAGTGGGTGTGGCCAGCAGTGGGCATGGCCAGCGGTGGGTGTGGCCAGCAGTGGGCGTGGCCAGCAGTGGGTGTGACCAGCAGTGGGTGTGGCCAGCAGTGGGCGTGGCCAGCAGTGGGTGTGACCAGCAGTGGGTGTGGTCAGCAGTGGGTGTGGTCAGCAGTGGGTGTGGCCAGCGGTGGGCGTGGTCGGAAGTGGGTGTGGCCAGGAGTGGGTGTGGCCAGCGGTGGGTGTGGCCAGGAGTGGGTGTGGCCAGCGGTGGGCGTGGCCAGCGGTGGGTGTGGCCAGCAGTGGGCGTGGCCAGCGGTGGGCGTGGCCAGCAGTGGGTGTGGCCAGCAGTGGGCATGGCCAGCGGTGGGTGTGGCCAGCAGTGGGCGTGGCCAGCAGTGGGCGTGGCCAGCAGTGGGTGTGGCCAGCAGTGGGCGTGGCCAGCAGTGGGTGTGGCCAGCAGTGGGCGTGGCCAGCAGTGGGCGTGGCCAGCAGTGGGTGTGGCCAGCAGTGGGTGTGGCCAGCGGTGGGCGTGGCCAGCAGTGGCCGTGGCCAGCAGTGGGTGTGACCAGTGGTGGGCGTGGCCAGCAGTGGGCGTGGCCAGCAGTGGGCGTGGCCAGCAGTGGGCGTGGCCGGCAGTGGGTGTGGCCAGCAGTGGGCATGGCCAGCGGTGGGTGTGGCCAGCAGTGGGCGTGGCCAGCAGTGGGCGTGGCCAGCAGTGGGTGTGGCCAGCAGTGGGCGTGGCCAGCAGTGGGTGTGGCCAGCAGTGGGCGTGGCCAGCAGTGGGCGTGGCCAGCAGTGGGTGTGGCCAGCAGTGGGTGTGGCCAGCGGTGGGGCGTGGCCAGCAGTGGCCGTGGCCAGCAGTGGGTGTGACCAGTGGTGGGCGTGGCCAGCAGTGGGCGTGGCCAGCAGTGGGCGTGGCCAGCAGTGGGCGTGGCCGGCAGTGGGTGTGGCCAGCAGTGGGCGTGGTCGGCAGTGGGCGTGGTCAGCAGTGGGCGTGGTCAGCAGTGGGTGTGGCCAGCGGTGGGTGTGGCCAGCAGTGGGTGTGGCCAGCAGTGGGTGTGACCATCAGTGGTGTGTGGCCAGCGGTGGGTGTGGCCAGCAGTGGGCGTGGTCAGCAGTGGGCGTGGCCAGCAGTGGGTGTGGCCAGCGGTGGGTGTGGCCAGCGGTGGGTGTGGCCAGCAGTGGGTGTGGCCAGCAGTGGGCGTGGTCAGCAGTGGGTGTGGCCAGCAGTGGGCGTGGCCAGCAGTGGGTGTGGCCAGCAGTGGGTGTGGCCAGCAGTGGGTGTGGCCAGCGGTGGGTGTGGCCAGCAGTGGGTGTGGCCAGCAGTGGGCGTGGCCAGCGGTGGCCGTGGCCCTCACCTGGCACTTGAAGGGGCGCTCGGTGGAGTGGACCTGCCGGACGTGGCTGTTCAGGTGGTCCGGCCTGGGGGCAGTGACCACCAGTGACCACCAGTGACCACCAGTGACCACCAGGGACCACCAGGGACCACCGGGAACTGAGCAGTGACCACGAGTGACCCCATGGCCCACCATGCCCCAATGACCCAATGCCCCAATGACCCAATGACCCCACCCCCACCCCCACCCCCACCACCCCCCCAAGCCCCACCATGACCCAATGACCACCATGATCATGAAACGATGGCCCCAAGCCCCACCATGCCCCAATGCCCCAATGACCCTCCATGCCCCAACGATGACCCCAATGCCCCTCCATGCCCCAGTGTCTCCAAGCCCCACCATGACCATGACCCCATGATGACCTCAAGTTCCACCACCACCCAACGATGCCCCCAAGCCCCTCCATGCCCCAATGCCCCACTGACCCTCCGTGACCCAATGGTGACCCCAAGCCCCGCCATGACCCAATGCCCCAATGCCCCAATGACCCCAAGCCCCTCCATGAGCCAACGATGATCCACCATGACTCAATGCCCCAGTGACCCAATGACCCTCCATGACCCAACGATGACCCCAAGCCTCTCCATACCCCAATGACCACCATGACCCAATGACCCAACGATGACCCCAAGCCTCTCCATACCCCAATGACCACCATGACCCAATGACCACCATGACCCAATAACCAATGACCCAATGCCCCCACACCCCTCCATGACCCAATGACCCCATGACCCACCATGCCCCAATGCCCCACTGACCCTCCGTGACCCAATGGTGACCCCAAGCCCTGCCATGACCCAATGCCCCAATGCCCCAATGACCCAATGACCCAATGCCCCTCCATGACCCAATGCCCTCAATGACCCAACGATGCCCCCAAGCCCCACCATGCCCCAATGACCCAATAACCCAATGACCCAATGACCCCAAGCCCCACCATGAGCCAACGATGATCCACCATGACCCAATGCCCCTCCATGACCCAATGACCCAACGATGCCCCAATGACCCTCCATGCCCCAATGACCACCATGGCCCAATGCCCCTCCATGACCCAACGATGCCCCCAAGTCCCACCATGACCCAATGCCCCAGTGACCCAATGACCTTCCATGACCCAATGACCACCATGACCCAACGATGACCCCAAGCCCCACCACGACCCAATGCCCCAATGACCCAATGACCTTCCATGCCCCAATGACCACCATGGCCCAATGCCCCTCCATGACCCAACGATGACCCCAAGCCCCACCACGACCCAATGCCCCAATGACCCAATGACCTTCCATGACCCAATGACCCCAATGCCCCAATGCCCCAATGACCCTCTGTGACCCAACGATGCCCCCAAGCCCCACCATGACCCAATGACCCCATGACCCTCC
This sequence comes from Aphelocoma coerulescens, assembly GCF_041296385.1. Taxonomy (NCBI): domain Eukaryota; kingdom Metazoa; phylum Chordata; class Aves; order Passeriformes; family Corvidae; genus Aphelocoma; species Aphelocoma coerulescens. The sequence continues at coordinate 239,578 of NW_027183529.1, forward strand.
ATGACCCAATGACCCAATGACCACCATGACCATGACCCAATGCCCCAGTGACCCAATGCCCCTCCATGACCCAACGATGCCCCAATGCCCCTCCATGCCCCAATGACCACCACGACCCAATGACCCAACGATGACCCCAAGCCCCACCATGACCCAATGCCCCAATGCCCCAATGACCCTCCATGACCCAATGATGCCCCCAAGCCCCACCATGACCCAACGATGATCCACCATGACCCAATGACCCCAATGACCCAATGACCCAATGCCCCGATGAACACCATGACCACGACCCAACGATGAACCCCAAGCCCCACCATGACCCAATGCCCCACTGACCCTCCATGCCCCAACAATGCCCCAATGCCCCTCCATGCCCCAATGTGCCAATGACCCAATGACCCAACGATGCCCCACTGACCCTCTATGCCCCAATGACCACCATGACCCAACGATGACCCCAAGCCCCACCATGACCCAATGACTCAATGACCCTCCATGACCCAATGATGCCCCAATGCCCCTCCATGCCCCAATGACCACCATGCCCCAATGACCCAATGCCCCCATACCCCACCATGACCCAATGACCCAATGCCCCAATGACCACCATGACCCAACGATGCCCCAATGACCACCATGACCCAATGACCCAACGATGCCCCCAAGCCCCACCATGACCCAATGCCCCACTGACCCAATGACCTTCCATGACCCAATGACCCCAATGCCCCAATGACCCAATGACCCTCTGTGACCCAATGATGCCCCCAAGCCCCACCATGACCCAATGACCCAATGACCACCATGACCCAATGATGCCCCAATGCCCCTCCATGACCCAGTGACCACCATGACCACCATGACCCAATAACCAATGACCCAATGCCCCCACACCCCTCCATGACCCAATGCCCCAATGACCACCATGCCCCAATGCCCCAATGACCCTCCATGACCCAATGACCACCATGACCATGACCTGATAGCCCCATGCCCCACCACGACCCAATGCCCCAATGCCCCACCACGACCACCAATGACCCAACAACGCCCCCCACTCCCCTCCATGCCCCAATGACCACCATGCCCCAATGACCACCATGACCCAATGACCCAACGATGCCAAGCCCCACCATGACCCAACGATGATCCACCATGACCCAATGCCCCAATGCCCCAGTGACCCAATGCCCCAATGCCCCAATGACCACCATGACCCAATGATGCCCCAATGCCCCACCATGACCCAATGCCCCAATGACCACCATGACCCAATAACCAATGACCCAATGCCCCCACACCCCTCCATGCCCCAATGCCCCAATGACCCTCCACGACCCAACGATGCCCCCAAGCCCCACCATGACCCAATGACTCAATGACCACCATGCCCCAATGCCCCAATGACCCTCCATGCCCCAATGACCACCATGACCCAATGACCCAACGATGCCAAGCCCCACCATGACCCAACGACGATCCACCATGACCCAATGCCCCAATGCCCCAATGCCCCAATGACCACCATGACCCAATGATGCCCCAATGCCCCTCCATGACCCAGTGACCCAATGACCACCATGACCCAATAACCAATGACCCAATGCCCCCACACCCCTCCATGACCCAATGACCCAATGACCACCATGACCCAATGCCCCAATGACCCTCCATGACCCAATGACCACCATGACCATGATCTGATAGCCCCATGCCCCACCACGACCCAATGCCCCAATGCCCCACCACGACCACCAATGACCCAACAACGCCCCCCACTCCCCTCCATGCCCCAATGACCACCATGACCCAATGACCCAATGATGCCAAGCCCCACCATGACCCAACGACGATCCACCATGACCCAATGACCCAATGACCACCATGACCCAACGATGCCCCCAAACCCCACCACGACCCAATGCCCCAATGACCACCATGCCCCAATAACCAATGACCCAATGCCCCCACACCCCTCCATGACCCAATGACCCAATGACCACCATGCCCCAATGCCCCAATGACCCTCCATGACCCAATGACCACCATGACCATGACCCAATGATGCCCCCAAGCCCCACCATGACCCAATGACCCTCCATGACCCAATAACCCAACGATGCCCCAATGCCCCTCCATGCCCCACCATGACCCAATGCCCCAATGACCACCATGACCCAATGATGCCCCAATGCCCCTCCATGACCCAGTGACCCAATGACCACCATGACCATGACCTGATAGCCCCATGCCCCACCACGACCACCAATGACCCAACAGCGCCCCCCCACTCCCCACCCCACCCCAACTCCCCAATAACCCCCCACCCCCACCACCCACCCACCCGCGCCGCCCACCTGGAGAAGCTCTTCCCGCAGTGCCCGCAGGCGTAGGGCTTGTGCACGTGGCCCTGGTGGGAGCGCACGTGGGCCGCCATGCGGTCCTTGCGCTTGAAGCGCTGCTGGCACACCGGGCACTGGAAGGGCCGCTCGTCCGTGTGCGACAGCCGGTGCCGCTTCAGGTGGTAGACGTCGCGGAACGCCTTCCCGCACGTGTCGCACGCGTGGCTCTTCCTCGCCGCCGCCGTCGTCGCCGTCGCCGTCGTCGCCCTCCGCGGCGCGGCCTGGCCGCCGTCGGCCTCGCCGCCGTCTCCTCCTCCTCCTCCTCCTCCTCCTCCTCCTGCCGGCGGTGCCCGCGGGGGGCTGGGGGCGCCCGGCCGGGGGTGGCCGGGGGCCGCCGTGCGTGGCCTGGTGCCGGCGCAGGTTGTAGCCGTTCTTGAACTCCTTGGCGCAGAGCCCGCAGACGTAGGGGGCGCCCTTGGGCTTGCGGGGTGGGGGAGGGGGGGGCGGTGACGTCACGGGCGGGGCGGGGGAGGGGGCCGAGGGGGGTGGTGGGGAGGGGGGGGGAGGGGAGGGAGGGGTTTGAGGGGGGGAGGGGTCGATGGTGGGAGGGGGAGGGGCGGGGGCGGCGGGGGGGCGGGGGAGGGGCGGCCGGGAGGGGGGAGGGGGTCGGGGGTGGGGGGGGGGAGGGGGGGGGGAGGGGGCAGGAGGTCGACGGGGAGGGGGGAGGGGGTCCGGGGTGGGGGGGGGAGGGGCGGAGGCGGCCTGGAGGGGGGGAGGGGAGGGGAGAGAAAGGGGGGAGGGGGGGAGAGAGAGAGAGGTGTGGAGTGGTACGGACCAGTACGGACCAGTACGGACCAGTACGGACCAGTATGGAGCGGTACGGGCCAGTACGGACCAGTACGGACCAGTATGGAGCGGTACAGACCAGTATGGAGCGGTACGGACCAGTACGGACCAGTACGGACCAGTACGGACCAGTACAGACCAGTATGGAGTGGTACGGACCAGTATGGACCAGTACGGACCAGTATGGAGCAGTACGGACCAGTACAGACCGGTACAGACCAGTACGGACCAGTATGGAGCAGTATGGGCCAGTTATAGACCAGTATGGAGCGGTACGAGCCAGTATGGACCAGTACAGACCAGTATGGAGCGGTACGGGCCAGTACGGACCAGTACGGAGCAGTATGGACCAGTACGGACCAGTACAGACCAGTATGGAGTGATATGGACCAGTATGGAGCGGTACGGGCCAGTACAGACCAGTATGGACCACTAGGGACCAGTAGGGACCAGTACAGACCAGTATGGACCATTACAGACCAGTATGGACCATTATGGATCAGTATGGAGTGGTACAGGCCAGTACGGACCAGTATGGACCAGTATGGAGTGGTACGGGCCAGTACAGACCAGTACGGACCAGTATGGATCAGTATGGACCAGTACAGACCAGTACGGAGCAGTATGGACCAGTATGGACCAGTATGGAGTGGTACAGACCAGCATGGACTACTATGGGCCAGTATGGACCAGTACGGACCAGTAAGGACCCGTACGGATCAGTATGGAGCAGTACAGACCAGTATGGGCCAGTATGGACCAGTACAGACCAGTATGGGCCAGTATGGACCAGTACAGACCAGTATGGATCCGTATGGAGCAGTACAGACCAGTATGGGCTGGTATGGACCACTATAGACCAGTATGGGCCAGTATGGGCCGGTATGGACCAGTATGGGCCGGTATGGACCAGTACGGACCAGTAAGGGCTGGTATGAACCAGTATGGACCAGTATGGACAGTATGGGCCGGTATGGACCACTATAGACCAGTATGGGCCAGTATGGGCGGTATGGACCAGTACGGACCAGTAAGGGCTGGTATGAACCAGTATGGACCAGTATGGACCAGTATGGGCCGGTATGGACCACTATAGACCAGTATGGGCCAGTATGGACCAGTATGGGCTGGTATGAACCGGTATGGACCACTATGGACCAGTATGGGTCGGTATGGACCAGTACGGACCAGTAAGGGCCGGTATGGACCAGTATGGGCCGGTATGGAGCTCTATGGACCAGTATGGACCAGTATGGACCAGTAAAAACAGTAACAGACCAATAACAGACCAGTAACAGACCAGTAACAGACCAGTAACAAACCAGTAAACCCAGTCACAGAGCAGTGACGCACCAGTAAAACCAGGGCCAGACCAGTGACACCAGTACGGACCAGTAAAACCAGTAACAGAGCAGTAAAACCCGAGCAGTGACTGACCAGTGGCACCAGTCACGGACCAGTATAACCAGTAACAGGAGCCAGACTGGTGTCCCCATCACTGCCAGTGCCCCCAGTGCCACAGTAACAGCTCCCAGTGCTCCCAGTAACAGCTCCCAGTGCTCCAGTGCCACCAGTAACAGCAGCCCCAGCCCCCCCAGTGCCACCAGTGCCCCCAGTAACAGCTCCCAGTGCTCCCAGTGCTCCCAGTATAGGAGGATGCCAGTGTCCCCATCGCTCCCAGTGCCCCCAGTGCCACCAGTAACAGCAGCCCCCAGCCCTCCCAGTGCTCCCAGTGCTCCCAGTACAGAGGGCACCGGTGTCCCCATCACTCCCAGTGCCACCAGTAACAGCTCCCAGTGCCCCCAGTGCCACCAGTAACAGCAGCCCCAGCCCTCCCAGTGCTCCCAGTATAGGAGGGCGCCGGTGTCCCCATCACTCCCAGTGCTCCCAGTGCCACCAGTATGAAGCCACACCGGCGTCCCCATCACTCCCAGTGCCCCCAGTGCCACCAGTAACAGCTCCCAGTGCTCCCAGTATAGAACACCAGTGTCCCCATTGCTCCCAGTGCCACCAGTAACAGCCGCCCCAGCCCTCCCAGTGCTCCCAGTAAAAGCTCCCATCACTCCCAGTGCTCCCACTGCTCCCAGTATAGGAGGACGCTGGTGTCCCCAGTGTTCCCAGTGCCACCAGTAACAGCTCCCAGTGCCCCCAGTGGCACCAGTAACAGCAGCCCCAGCCCTCCCAGTGCTCCCAGTATAGGAGGACGCTGGTGTCCCCATCGCTCCCAGTGCCACCAGTAACAGCTCCCAGTGCCACCAGTGCTCCCAGTGCCACCAGTAACAGCAGCCCCAGTAACAGCTCCCAGTGCTCCCAGTGCTCCCAGTACAGAGGGACGCCGGTGTCCCCATCACTCCCAGTGCCACCAGTGCCACCAGTATGAAGCCACACCGGTGTCCCCATCGCTCCCAGTGCCACCAGTGCCCCCCAGTGCCACCAGTAACAGCTCCCAGTGCCCCCCAGTGCCCCCCAGTGCCACCAGGGCCACCAGTATGAACCCAGACTGGTGTCCCCAGTGCTCCCAGTGCCCCCAGTAACAGCTCCCAGTGCCACCAGTGCTCCCAGTATAGGAGGACGCCGGTGTCCCCATCGCTCCCAGTGCCCCCAGTGCCACCAGTAACAGCTCCCAGTGCCCCCCAGTGCCACCAGAGCCACCAGTAACACCAGTACAGAGGGACGCCAGTGTCCCCATCGCTCCCAGTGCCCCCCAGTGCCACCAGTAACAGCTCCCAGTGCTCCCATCGCTCCCAGTGCTCCCAGTACAGAGGGACGCCAGTGTCCCCATCGCTCCCAGTGCCACCAGTGCCACCAGTGCCACCAGTATGAAGCCACATCAGTGTCCCCATCCCTCCCAGTGCTCCCAGTAACACCAGTACAGAGGGACGCCAGTGTCCCCATCGCTCCCAGTGCCAGCCAGTAACAGCTCCCAGTGCTCCCAGTACGAAGCCACACCGGCGTCCCCATCCCTCCCAGTGCTCCCAGTGCCACCAGTAACAGCTCCCAGTGCCCCCATCGCTCCCAGTGCTCCCAGTACAGAGGGACGCCAGTGTCCCCATTGCTCCCAGTGCTCCCAGTAACACCAGTACAGAGGGACACCGGTGTCCCCATCGCTCCCAGTGCGACCAGTAACACCTCCCAGTGCCCCCATCGCTCCCAGTGCCACCAGTAACACCAGTAACAGCTCCCAGTGCCCCCATCGCTCCCAGTGCTCCCAGTACAGAGGGACGCCGGTGTCCCCATCGCTCCCAGTGCTCCCAGTGCCACCAGTAACACCTCCCAGTGCTCCCATCTCTCCCAGCGCCACCAGTAACAGCTCCCAGTGCTCCCAGTACGAAGCCACACCGGCGTCCCCATCGCTCCCAGTGCTCCCAGTGCCACCAGTAACAGCTCCCTGTGCCCCCATCGCTCCCAGCGCCACCAGTAACAGCTCCCAGCGCTCCCAGTACGAAGCCACACCGGCGTCCCTATCGCTCCCAGTGCTCCCAGTGCCACCAGTAACACCTCCCAGTGCTCCCAGTACGAAGCCACACCGGTGTCCCCATCGCTCCCAGTGCCACCAGTAACACCAGTAACAGCTCCCAGTGCTCTCATCGCTCCCAGTGCTCCCAGTACAGAGGGACGCCAGTGTCCCCATCGCTCCCAGTGCTCCCAGTGCCACCAGTACGAAGCCACACCGGCGTCCCCATCGCTCCCAGTGCCACCAGTAACAGCTCCCTGTGCCCCCATCGCTCCCAGTGCCACCAGTAACACCTCCCAGCGCTCCCAGTACGAAGCCACACCGGCGTCCCCATCGCTCCCAGTGCCACCAGTGCCACCAGTGCCACCAGTAACAGCTCCCAGTGCTCCCAGTGCCACCAGTAACACCTCCCAGTGCCCCCAGTACGAAGCCACACCGGCGTCCCCACCCCTCCCAGCGCTCCCAGTGCCACCCCCCCCCTCCCCCTCCCAGTCCCTCCCAGTGCCCCCAGTCCGAGCCTCCCTCCCCCCCCACACCCCCCCCCCTCCCCACTACAGCCCCACCCCCCTCCCCCCCCCCTCCTCCTCCTCCCCTCGGGCGCTCCCAGTCCGAGCCCCCACCCCTCCCCCACCCCCTCCCCCACCCCCTCCCCCCCCCCCCAGCGGCGCCGCCCCTCCCCCACCTGGAAGATGAAGCTGCTCCAGTTCGCGGGGTCCATCTCGCGACCGAATCGCGACCGAATCGCGGCCGAGGAGGAGGAGGAGGGGGAGGAGGGGGAGGAGGGGGAGGGGCGGCGGGGGCGATGGGTGGGGGGAGGGGTGGGGGAGGGGTGGGGGGAGAGATGGGTGGGGGGAGGGGCGGGGGGCTCTGGGAAGGGGGGGGGGAGGGGAGGGGGGAAAAGCGGAGTGAGAGGGGAGAAGGAGGGGGAGGGGCTTCCAAGGGGGCGTGGCCGGCGGCGAGGCGCTGATTGGACGCGGCGCGCCCGCGGCGGGCGCTGATTGGGCGGGGGGGGTCGGCGAGGCCACGCCCCCCACCCTCACGGAGGCCACGCCCACCGCGGCTTTCCCGCCCTCCCGCCGCAAAATGGAGGCGGCCACGCCCACTTCCCCCCCCCACCACCCTCAGAGAGGAGGGCGCTGATTGGTTGAGCCACCGCCCACCCCCCCTCTTTCCCCTCAGGGAGTGGCCAATCAGGAGCGAGCCCGCCCACCTCCCCCTCAGGGAGTGGCCAATCAGGAGCGAGCGCGGCGGCGGCGGCGCCATGTTGGGCGAGCGTTGTCATGGCAACGGCGGCCGGGTTTTGATTGGGTGAGTGGGGGGGGGAGGTCGAGGCCACGCCCCCTCATCAGCGAGGCCACGCCTGGGTAATTAATTCATTATTAATTATTTCATAATTAATTAATTAATCACGGGTACGCCCCTTTTGTGGCCCCGCCCCTTTTGTGGCCCCGCCCACCCCCGTCCCGCCAGGCCCCGCCCACCCCGCCGCGGTTTCCCGCCTTTTTTTTCCCCCCTCAGCGGCCGCCGCCATTTTGAGCCCCCCCAACCTCCCCCCCCCCCCTCCCCCCGCGCGGTTCGAAACGGCACCAAAATCCCTCGAAATCTCCCCAAAAATCCCCCCCAGATCCCACCCGGGATTCCCAAAAAATCCTCCCCGGGATCCCCCAAAAGGTTTTTTATTCGCCCAAATTTCCCCTTTGTCCCCAAAACGCCGCCGGGCCTCGCCCCAAAAAGCTTCCGTGGCCCCCAAAATCGGCTTTTTCCTGACCAAAAACCGCCTTTTTGACCCCAAAAAATCCACATTTTTTTGTCCCAAAATCCACATTTTTCCCTGCAAAACCCACACTTCCCCCTCAGAATCCGCTTTCCTCCTCCCAAATCCTCATTTTTTCCCCCCGAAATTCACATTTCCTTCCCCCAATTCCCCCTCTTTCCGCCCCAAAATTCACCTTTTCCCTCCAAAATCCACCTTTTCCTCCCCAAAATCCACATTTTTCCACAAAAAAAAACCCCCCACAGTTTCCCCCAATCCCCTTTTTTTACCCCAAACTCCCCATTTTTCCCCCCAAAATCCCCCTTTTCCCAATTCTCCTTTTTTTCCCCCCAAAATCCCCCTTTTCCCACCCCAAATCCGTCTTTTTCTCCCCAAAAATCCCCCCAAAATCCACATTTTTGCCCCCAAATTCCCACTTTTTTCCCTCAAAACTCCTCCTTTCCCCCCGCCCCAAATTCCCCCCTTTTTCTCCCCAAATCCTTTTTCCTTTAAAATTCTTTCATTTCCAAAAAAAACCCCAAGAAAATTCCAGCTTTTCCACCCAAATTTCACCTTTTCCCCCCCAAACGGAGGCGCGGGGACAGAGCGGGGGAGGGGAAGGGATTTATTGGGGGGGAATTCGGGGGATTTTGGGGGATTTTGGGGCAATTTTGGGGGGATTTTGGGGGATTTTGGGGGATTTTTGGAGGGGATTTGGGGGATTTGGGGGAATTTTGAGGGATTTGGGGGGAATTTGGGGCAATTTGGGGGATTTTGGGGGATTTTGGGGGGAATTTGGGGGAATTTTGGGGGATTTTGGGGGAATTTTGGGGGATTTGGGGGGGGTTTGGGTGAATTTTGGAGGATTTTTGGGTGAATTTGGGGAATTTTCGGGGATTTTGGGGGATTTGGGGGGAATTGTGGGGGAATTTTTGGGGAATTTGTGGGATTTGGGGGAATTTTGGGGGATTTTGGGGGGATTTTGGGGGGGTTTTGGGTGAATTTTGGGGGATTTTTGGGTGAATTTGGGGAATTTTCGGGGATTTTGGGGGATTTGGGGGGAATTGTGGGGGAATTTTTGGGGAATTTGTGGGATTTGGGGGAATTTTGGGGGATTTTGGGGGGATTTGGGGGGGGGGTTGGGTGAATTTTGGAGGATTTTTGGGTGAATTTGGGGAATTTTCGGGGATTTTGGGGGATTTGGGGGAATTGTGGGGAATTTTTGGGGAATTTGTGGGATTTGGGGGAATTTTGGGGGATTTTGGGGGATTTTGGGGGGAATTTGGGGGGGATTTGGGGGCACTTTGAGGGATTTTGGGAGATTTTGGGGTAATTTGGGGGATTTTGGGGGCGATTTGGGGGAATTTTGGGGGAATGTGGTATTTTTCGGGGGATTTTGGGTGATTTTGGGGGAATTCGGGGGGATTTGGGGGGGATTTGGGGGAATTTTTTGGGGCTCCCAGCCCAATTTTGGGGGTTTCGGGATGGTTTTTTAATGGGATTTTTGTGTATTTTGGGCTGGAAAATCCGGGATTTTTTGGGATTTGGGGGAAATTTTGGGGGATTTTGCAGGATTTTTGGGGATTTTGGGGTGAATTAGGGGGGAATTTTTGGGGTTCCCAGTCCGATTTTGGGGGTTTTGAGGTGGTTTTTAACGGGAATTTTGGGCAATTTGGGCTGGAAAATCCGGGATTTTTGGGGATTTTGGGCAGAATTTGGGCAGAATTTGGGCAAATTTTGGGGAAATTTTTGGGGAATTTGGGGGAAATTTTGGGGGGAATTTGGGGGGGAATTTTTGGAGTTCCCAGCCTGATTTTGAGCGTTTTGGGATGGTTTTTAACGGGATTTTTGGGTATTTCGGGCTGGAAAATCCGGGATTTTTGGGGGAATTTTGGGGAATTTTGGGGAATTTGGGGAATTTTGGTTATTCCCGGTCACGCCCAGGGCCGGAGCCTCCTCCGCAGCTCCGCCCACAGCCCCTCCCAGGGGGAGTTTTGGGTGGAATTTTGGGGTTTTTAACGCGATTTTTGGGCAATTTGGGCTGGAAAATCCGGGATTTTTTGGGATTTGAGGGAAATTTTGGGGTGAATTTGGGGGCAATTTGGGGGGGAATGTTTGGGGCTCCCAGCCCAATTTTGGGGTTTCCGGGATGGTTTTTAACGGGATTTTTGGGTATTTCGGGCTGGAAAATCCGGGATTTTTGGGGAATTTGGGCAGAATTTGGGCAAATTTTGGGGGAAATTTTTGGGGAATTTGGGGGAAATTTTGGGGTGAATTTGGGGGAGAATTTTTGGTGTTCCCAGCCCGATTTGAGGGTTTTGGGATGGTTTTTAACGGATTTTTGGGTATTTCGGGCTGGAAAATCCGTTTTTTTGGGGGGGAATTTTTGGGAATTTTGGGAATTTTGGGGTTATTCCCGGTCACGCCCAGGGCCGGAGCCTCAGCGCAGCCCCGCCCACAGCCCCTCCCAGGGGGAGTTTTGGGGCCTTTTGGGGTGGAATTTTGGGGTTTTTAACGCGATTTTTGGGTATTTTGGGCTGGAAAATCCGGGATTTTTGGGGGATTTTGGGGTGAATTTGGGGGAATTTGGGGAAATTTTGGGGTGAATTTGGGGGCAATTTGGGGGGGAATGTTTGGGGTTTCCAGCCCAATTTTGGGGTTTCCGGGATGGTTTTTTAACGCGATTTTTGGGTATTTTGGGCTGGAAAATCCGGATTTTTGGGGAATTTTGGGGAATTTTGGGGAATTTGGGGAATTTTGGTTATTCCCGGTCACGCCCAGGGCCGGAGCCTCCTCCGCAGCTCCGCCCACAGCCCCTCCCAGGGGGAGTTTTGGGGCCTTTTGGGGTGGAATTTTGGGGTTTTTAACGGGATTTTTGGGCAATTTGGGCTGGAAAATCCGGGATTTTCGGGGATTTGGGGGAAATTTTGGGGAATTTGGGGGAAATTTTGGGGTGAATTTGGGGGGGAATTTTTGGCGTTCCCAGCCTGATTTTGAGGGTTTTGGGATGGTTTTTAACGGGATTTTTGGGGAATTTCAGGGTGCAAAATTCAGGATTTTGGGGGATTTTGGGGAGAATTTGGGCAAATTTTGGGCAAATTTGGGGGAAATTTTGGGGAATTTTGGGGGAAATTTTGGGGTGAATTTGGGGCAATTTGGGGGGGAATTTTTGGGGCTCCCAGCCCGATTTTGAGCGTTCCGGGATGGTTTTTAACGGGATTTTTGGGTATTTCGGGCTGGAAAATCCGGGATTTTTGGGGGAATTTGGGCAAATTTCGGGGAATTTTTGGGAATTTTGGGGTTATTCCCGGTCACGCCCATGGGCGGAGCCTCCTCCGCAGCTCCGCCCACAGCAGCTCCCAGGGGGAGTTTTGGGGTGGAATTTTGGGGTTTTTAATGCGATTTTTGGGCAATTTGGGCTGGAAAATCCGGGATTTTTTGGATTTGAGGGGAAATTTTGGGGTGAATTTGGGGGGAATTTTGGGGGGGAATTTTTGGCGTTCCCAGCCCGATTTTGAGGGTTTTGGGATGGTTTTTAACAGGATTTTTGGGCAATTTCGGGCTGGAAAATCCGGGATTTTTGGGGAATTTGGGCAGAATTTGGGCAAATTTTGGGGAAATTTTTGGGGAATTTGGGGGAAATATTGGGGTGAATTTGGGGGCAATTTGGGGGGGAATGTTTGGGGCTCCCAGCCCAATTTTGGGGTTTCCGGGATGGTTTTTAACGCGATTTTTGGGTATTTCGGGCTGGAAAATCCGGGATTTTTTGGGGGAATTTTCGGGGATTTTGGGAATTTTGGGGTTATTCCCGGTCACGCCCAGGGCCGGAGCCTCAGCGCAGCCCCGCCCACAGCCCCTCCCAGGGGGAGTTTTGGGGCCTTTTGGGGTGGAATTTTGCGGGATTTTGGGCAATTTGGGCTGGAAAATCCGGGATTTGGGGGAATTTGGGAGAATTTGGGGGAAATTTTGGGGGATTTTGGGGTGAATTAGGGGGGGAATTTTTGGCGTTCCCAGCCCGATTTTGAGCGTTTCGGGATGGTTTTTAATGCGATTTTTGGGTATTTCGGGCTGGAAAATCCGGGATTTTTGGGGGAATTTTGTGGAATTTTGGGGAATTTCGGGAATTTGGGGTGTTCCCGGTCACGCCCAGGGCCGGAGCCTCCTCCGCAGCTCCGCCCACAGCAGCTGCCGCTCGCGCCGGGCCCCGGCCAGCGCCCCGCGGTTCTCGGTCGCCCTCCGGGCCAGGTAGGGCAGCGTCACCTCGGGCGGCCCAGCGGCACCGATTTGTACACGGCCACCCCCGCCCGGCCTGGGGGGGGCATTTGGGGGGTCACTCGGGGGCATTTGGGGTCAGTCGGGGGGCGTTTGGGGTCGTTTGGGGTCAGTCAGGGTCACTCAGGGTCACCCAGGGGTCACTCGGGGGCATTTGGGGCCATTTAGGGGGCACTCAGGGGTCATTTAGGGTTGTTTAGGGGTCACTCAGGGGTCACTCAGGGATCACTCAGGGATCACTCGGGGTCATTGAGGGTCACTCAGGGTCATTTAGGGTCGTTTAGGGGTCATTTAGGGGGCACTCAGGGTCACTCAGGGTCACTCGGGGTCATTTAGGGGTCAGTTGGGGTCACTCGAGGGCATTTGGGGGTCACTCGGGGGGCGTTTGGGGTCGTTTGGGGTCACTCAGGGGCATTTGGGGCCATTTAGGGGGCACTCAGGGGTCATTTAGGGTTGTTTAGGGGTCACTCAGGGGTCACTCAGGGATCACTCGGGGTCATTGAGGGTCACTCAGGGTCATTTAGGGTCGTTTAGGGGTCAGTCAGGGGTCAGTCAGGGGCATTTGGGGTCATTTAGGGGTCATTTGGGGTCAGTCAGGGGTCACTCAGGGGTCACTCAGGGGTCCCTCAGGGGTCACTCAGGGGTCACTCAGGGGTCACTCCGGGGTCACTCAGGGGTCACTCAGGGGTCACTCAGAGGTCACTCAGGGGTCACTCACCCAGTGCCAGGCTCAGGTTCTCGCCCATCCCCAGGAGCTGCGCGAAGCAAACGGAGCCGGAGGCGCCGCGGGGCAGCCGCGCCAGCCTGGGGGGGGGGAGGGGGACATTTTGGGGGCCACTTCGGGGCATTCGGGGGCTACCTGAGGCCCTTTGGGGCAATTCGGGGCGGTTTAGGGGAAATCGGGGCAGTTCGGGGCAATCTGGGGGAATTTGGGGCAGTTTGGGGCCATTTGGGGCAATTTGGGGCAATTTGGGGGGAATCT